>NC_061849.1:17027415-17029915 GCF_019202785.1 Penaeus chinensis
AAGAGAGCCCGAATTTTCTGATTTGCATGACATTTAGAGTTATTCATGTTATTTTTACGGCCATAGCCTATTTATTGATATTTTCTGTGTAGACTGTCAGGAGGTTTCTGTGCGCGCGTGTGTGTGTGTGTGTGTGTGTGTGTGTGTGTGTGTGTGTGTGTGTGTGTGTGTGTGTGTGTGTGTGTGTGTTTGTTTCAAATATAATTGGTGAGTTCAGTCTTTCTGATGTATCGGAGGAGTTGAAGTCGAACAGTTCCTCTTTGTTATGTTGATTGGTCCTGGAAGATTCAGTATTGTTCTTATAATTTGTATGTCAGACTTGTAGTTCTGGTTATACTGCAGTGGTGTACTTGGTCGCATGTACTTGTATACGCTGGTAGTCATGCTATGTCACTGTAAGTGTAATGTTCAAGCTTTCTTTTCCAAGTTTTTTCTAAAAGTATTCATGTCGTCAGTCAGCCTGTGATCAAGTTCAGAAATTGCGGATGCTTGTTGACTGTTATTTTATGCTCAACTTTCAAGGCTCTGGGGTTTGGTAAGATAATACAAATTCTGCTTACGAAATCATGTTCATTTTTTTACATCCTCGTAAGTGGGAGACCAAAGTTAATGCTGCCTCCATCCAGCCATTTTTGAGGATATGGAAATGACCATAATGAGTACACAGTAAATTCTTCAGTGTTTCTTAAGTTAAAATCCTTACTTTACTATTTACATTATTTCCACCGCGGTTTCCAGTATTTAAAGAGCATTTAGCGAGTCACATGAATGGGTGTGGGCCTGTTTAGCTTGGGTAGCATTATTTCATCTGTTGACTTTCCTATTGCTTTAGTATTGTCAAAATTATCCATAAAGAGCCTCCTCAGGTATAGAAATCTCTCAGTGAAGCATCCGCTGTATCTGCCAAGATCCCAAGATGCTTATTGATTAGCGTACTGTTCGAGTGGACAGTTCGCTACGCTGCCCGATATGGGTGGATGGATACTGAAATGGGGCGGGCTTCCCCGTAGATCTTATATCGAGTTTAATCTTACAGTACGTGATTACTCTTTTGTGTTTGTTTTGCATGGGAAATGTTTGCTTTATTTGTTGGATATATGAGACTTGGGCTGTGCTTCTTCTCTCTCTCTCTTTCCTTCTTTCCCTGTGTGTATTCATACATACACATACATACATACACATGTGTGTGTATGTGTATGTGTATAGTCATTAACACTTTTACAGCTAAATTACCGAAACTTAAACTTTTTATCTCATTTACAGTAAATGAGGAAAGTTCTTTCTCAAAGATATTGCTCTAAGAATACACAAAGGAATCGCATTATCACTTAATAAGTAGTTCGTTATACAAAACATAGAAAGAAAGAAAAACTTATTCATTAAGTAATTATGCCCAACTTCTTTTGCCAAATATTCGATGAAAGGATGTATGTAAATTGTTTTTGTAGTCCTGTATGAAATATTATGATATTAAATTATGTACTATATATACGGCACCATAATTAATATCGGGGTACCTTATCATCCATGCATCTGCCTGTGTGTGTGTGTATTTTTTTTTACGTGACACCATTGCCTCCGTGAGACGCTTTGGCTGACACCACGCTGAGAAGTCTGAGAAAATATGCCAAGTCATTTTTGACCCATGTTTGTCCGGGTCTTTGATGGAGTCTGGCCAATGTGTGCTTAGTAGGAGTTTTTTTTATGATATATAACGTCATGTTAACTATGATTATGGTTATGTTTACCACATAGAATACTTAATGATTATAGGTAATATTAATACTAATAATGATAAGGATTTTTGTTATTCAATTTGCTGATTTTTGTGATTATTATTATTCATGTTGTTGTTACTTCTGTTATCATTATCATAATCATTATGATCATTATGATAATGGTAATGATAATGATTATGATAATAATGATAATCATGATAAAGATTATCATTGCTATTATCGCCAATATTGTCATTAGGATTATCATTAGGATTATCATTATCATTTTTGAAATTATTATCAGTGTTGTCGTTATTAAGAGTATTATTCAAATATTCTTATAAAGCCCAATCGATGCAGGATAGTCTTAATTATAAAAAGAAAATCATGAGAAAATCTGTTGGTTAAGAGAAGCATATGTCCGCGGCACATTAAACATTGCCGGCGAACAAAAGCAGCAGTGCCATTGTTTATGATTACAGATGCCAATTAGCCGCTTTGTTAATGGCATCAGTGACGCTCAATGAAAGGGAGAACAACTGCGACGGAAAATGGAGCAAATTTGATTAAAATATTGCGATGCTGATTATATTAATGGATAATCACGCAAATTAGACTTGGTGTAACTCTGATGAAATATGTGTTTGTTTTAAAGCTGGTGCGCTTGTAAAGCAAAGGGAGATATTGGCAATTATTTTACTCAGTACAGGCAGTAACTGATAATTGCTTACAGAACAACATATGGGAATAAGCTTGTGTGTGTGTGTGTGTGTGTGTGTGTG
>NC_061849.1:17034915-17036475 GCF_019202785.1 Penaeus chinensis
TCCTCCCTCCCCCTCCTCCTTCCTCCCCTCCCCCCTCCTCCTCCCTCCCCCCCTCTCTCCTCCCTCCCCCTCCTCCTACCTCCCTTCCCCCTCCTCTTTCCTCCCTCCTCCTCCTCCCTCCCCCCCTCCTTTCTCAGAGAGAGAGAGAGAGAGAGAGAGAGAGAGAGAGAGAGAGAGAGAGAGAGAGAGAAAGAGACGGAGGTAGAGAGGGAGGCAGGGAGAAAGAGAAAGAGAAAAAAATAAACCTTAGAATATCAGAAAAGGTTCACACACGAAATTTCGCAACATCACATAATTGTTCTGATCCAAAAGAACTGAAATGAATTCGTTAACAGACGATGTAAAGAGGATAAAGGAATTTTAAAAAGGGCTCGGCGATGCGACCTCCTGCGAGAGCCTTGTCTATCAAAAGGTTAAAATGCAAAATTAATTCTTCAGATCGGAAATGTGGTCAATGGCAGCAGTTGGCGAGGGTGTGTTTTTATCAGTTGATTTCATGATATATATATTTTTTTTCTTTTTTTTTTTTTCTTTTTTTCTTCTTTTTCTTTTTCTTTTCTTTTTTCTTTTTCTTACTTTTTTCTTTTTCTTTTTTTTTTTTTTTCTTTTTCTTTTTTTTTGTTTTCGTTTTTCTTTTTTTCTTTTTCTTTTTCTTTTTCTTTTTTTCCTTCTTTCTTTCTTTCTTTTTTTTTTCTTTTTCTTTCTTATATTCTGTTGTGCTAACCCAATCGGCACGGATGGCAAGAATACATGCCATACCCACTGTAATATAAGTTTATTTATTGTATTTACACATAGATGGCTCAACAAGTGCTTAATCACCAAGGAGTCAGTTATTAATACTACCTGTCACCTGTTTACCCTTTTCCTTGACTTTTGGAAAGGGTCCTTTGTTTTATTTTGTTGTCTTAAATATTACCAAGATTTTGATAACAACTTAATAACCATAACATCAATAACAATAATAACAGTATCGATATCGATTGTATTAAAAACAAAAACATTTTCCCGCCAATTCAAGGAATGGGGAAGTCAGGATCGGTCACGAGGGCCTACTGATGGACTCCTTGCCGGCTGAGCACATGTGGCGCCATCTGTAGGTAACAAAATTCAAAAAAAAAAAAAAAATATGGGGGGACAGAACATAAATCCGTGGTGGTTGTGTTAATTAGTTGTTATTCTGTGAAAATGCTGGTTTTATTTGGGCTAATATTTTGGTTTATTTTTGTTTATTTAGATATTTGTTTTGTGTTCAGCGTTTTTTTTTTTTTTTTGTTTAACTATGTTTCATTTCATTGTTTTCATTATCTATTTTTCTGTTGATTTATTCTTGATTTCTTTTTAGTTTTCATAATTCTAGTATATTAAAATCTCTGCCCCTGTCCTCCCTCCTCCCACTTCCCCTTTTCCTCCTGCTCCTCCTCCTCCTCTTGTTCTTTCTTCTTCTCCTCCTCCTCCCCCTCCCCATACCTTCTCCTCCTGGTGCTGCTCCTCCACCTCCTCCTCCCCCTCCTCCTCCTCCTCCTCCTCCTCTTCCTCCACCTCCTCCTCTTCCTCTTC
>NC_061849.1:17041575-17046575 GCF_019202785.1 Penaeus chinensis
AAACGGCTTTTCGATTCCCCCGAGGCTTCACAAACCCGACGAGCCTCTAGAGTCACAAACTCGACGTCGAAAACAGTTTTTCATCCATTTATTTATTTATTTATTTTACATACGGCTACTAAGTCAGCTTTTAGAAATGGGTTTTCCGGGAATTTGGGTTTCTTCGAATGGTAATTCTTGTAAATTCTATTAGTCTCTCTCTCTCTCTCTCTCTCTCTCTCTCTCTCTCTCTCTCTCTCTCTCTCTCTCTCTCTCTCTCTCTCTTTCTCTCTCTCTCTTACTCGTGTGTGTGTATCTGTGTATCTCTCTCCCTCTCCCTCTCCCCCCCTTCCTCTCCCCCTCCCCCCCTTCCTCTCCCCCTCCCCCTCCTTCGCCCTCTCCTTCTCCTTCTTCCTCTCCCACTCCTTCCTCTCTCCCTCCTAGTCCCTCCTACCGTCTCTCTCCCCTTCTTTTCTCTTCACTTCACTTCGTTTCTTTAATCAAACGGCGAAGATTCCAGAACGGCATATTAATGGGATCGTCGGGAAGCGTATGCCGGTGATTTGCCATTCATCGTACGGAGAGTTAATTAGCGACCGCCGGCCAATCAGGTTCCAGGTAGAGTAATTAGGGATGCGTGCGTTTTCTGTCCTTGTAATTATCGGCGGAATGATTTGTTGAGAAAGTTGCATCACGGTGGGAAATGACGGCAGTTGTTTCTGTGCAGTCGGCGACGTTGCTTCGTTCTAGTGGAAATGCTTGTGTTGGATCATTTCCCTTTGAGTGCTCGGTGTATGGTGCGGTCGTTATACTCCTTCCCACATACGTTGTTAGTTCAGGCGTTATACTAGTTCGAGAGGAAGGGATAAAGTGTCATAGCGAAGGGCGAATGAGAGAATGATAAGAGAGACTACTGTGTGAGTAGCTAGAGAGTACTAAACTTCATACAGTGCATTTAATAGGTTTATAAAGCCCATTAATGCTTTGTAAGGCTTCGAAGCTTGTACCGAAGTTCGTTTCTCAGTCAAGGTTCAGACTGTAGATGAGAGTGCGTGTTTGCTCAACTATGAACGAGTACTGTTAACCATTCGCTGGTTTGGAATCTGAAATTGTGACAAAGGTAAAGCGCTTTGAAGGACAAGGTCGAGTTTATATTATGAAGTAAAAGTCGAGAAAAAAAAGTAAACAGATGCCTATCTTTAAGTCCCACGGTTTTAACAGAAAGGAAGAAATAATTAAAAACAAAAAATATCAAAGTTCTCTGTCTCTCCGCAGCACAAGATGGCGACGAGTTGGAACGAGGTCACCCTTGAGGAAGGTTACTAGAGAGAGAAGGGTGACGTCATGCTCACACTGAGACACCTGCCAGGCTCCCAGGGTAAGTCAGGCGCCCCTTCTTGAAGTCACGTAGTGCTTTGTCACTTCGTGTAAGCATGACGGAGTGTAAGCAGGCCGTTTCCTGAGTCATTTGTCCTGTGTTATTGAGTACAGTCTTTACTTATCTTGTATTAAATAATTTGATGTTGATTGCAATTTTTACAGGTTACCGCAATGGTTTAAACTCAATTTTGTTGTTATATTTCCTTTTATCTCTTCAAAACTAATAATTTTCTTCTATGACAGTATTGGAACAAATGCTTTATAACAGTCTCAGATTTACATTGATATATATAGATATAGATATATAGATATATTTGTACATATCTATATATGTACATATCTATGTGTGTGTGTTCAGATAGATAGATAGGTAGATATAAATAATATAAATATATGTGTATATATATAGTATATAAGAATTTTTCAACCCTCTTTGGTTTCTGTTGTTACCGTAATCCCATACTTGTGAAGGTCACCATAAAGTGGCTCTATTCGATTAACTTGGGTTGGGTTGGATTCATTATACTCTAGAGGGGCCCAGAGGTGAGGGACGTTGTTAGGGGGAGTCCCTGACTGGGGAATAAATATAGGCTAAGGTTGGATACTGTTGCATAGGTAGAAACTTTTTCCCATGCCTTTTATGCGTGTGTTTTACATGAATGTGATATAAAAAAAAAAAAAATCATGTAACCTCCAACGATCATATATTACACACAACTAATCATCCTCATAAACGAGCACATTTGTTCAAAATACACCAAAAGTCCATCTAAATGCCACGTTTCCTCTTCCAAAGACTGCTGAGGTAACGTGCAATCATTACGATGCAAGCGAATCCGAATGTCACTTTGCATGCCTCTCAATATATTAGCATGATAACACCCAACAGGGCTTAGCGAGGGCTTGGAGCGAAACTGGGCCGTCACTGTAATCGTGCTGTTAACGTGTAGAGGCCTTGCATGAGGAACGCCCCTCGAGAGAATGGCTGGGGCGCCTCATTGGGTTCACGGATTAAAATCTGTTTGACGTTGGTATAATTTTGTGAAATCGATATTGAACACAGCAACTGTTTTTGTTTGTTTTCGTGGTAGTTCATTTTATGCAGGTTGGGGCTCCTTAAAGTTTATGGAATCCCATTTAGGGGACTAGCCACTGACACGTAATACTCACGAGATGGTTCGAAACTTCACTGTGAACAGCTGATCGCAAACAGAGTGCTGTATTTTCTGTTGTTTCTTTCAAAAACGGATGGACCTGTAAGTCTGTCAAACTGTTTCACCTGAGGTAGGGTTGCTCATTTTCCGAAGACAATTCCAGTAACTTTAGCTAGATTGTGGACTTTGTATAGATTCCATCAAAGAACTTTAATACGATTTGAAGAAATGATTACAAGCGCTAAATATTAACCCGTTAAAGCTACGTCGCGTTAGCAAAAATAAGGAAAAACAAGCATATGCGTTTTTCCCCTTTCCCACTCTCCCTTTTTAATTCTATTCCTATTCTCTCTCCCTCTCTTCCCATCCCCCTCCCCTCTCTCACTCCTCCGTCTTCTTCCACTCTTTCGCAATCGGGAATACTTCTCTCCTGTTTCCCGGATGCTGGCGGAGCGGCCTTTAAATCCACCGCTTCGCTCCTCTGCTCCTCGGGTTTCATGAGTTCAGACGAAATCATTAGAGGAAAATAATAAAGTTATTCTGGTGTGTAGATTGGTGTGTGTTTTAATTAATGTTAATCCTCATTCCATGTTGATGATTTTGTACATTAGTTTTTAAGGGGCTCTCGTTTTTTGTCTTTTATCTCTTTATCTCTTATCTCCTTTTTTTGTCTGTCTGTCTGTCCCTTTCTTTCCGTTTCTGCTTGTCCCTTTCTTTCTGTTTCTGCTTGTCCCTTTCTTTCTGTTTCTGTTTATCTGTGTGTCTTTCTGCCTGTCATTTTCTTTCTCTGTCTCTCCCTAGATTTGATTTGTCCTTTTTTCGCCCTTTCTCTACTTCTTATTCTATTTTGTACCTTCCTATCTATTTCCCTCGGTCTATTTTTTACGACCATTTACCTCCTGTCTCTCCGTCACCTTTCTTCCTTCACTTTTCCCTTTTCCCCTCCTCCCCTTCCTTCTGCTCTCCTCCTTCCTCCTCCTGCCCTCCTCCTTCCTCCTCCTGCCCTCCTCCTGCCGTCCTCCTTCCTCCTCCTGCCCTCCTCCTTCCTCCTCCTGCCCTCCTCCTTCCTCCTCCTGCCCTCCTCCTGCCCTCCTCCCTCCTTCTACCTTTAGCATCTCCTTTCCCCTCCTCTTTCCCCTCTTCTCTCTTCTCTCCCCATACCCATCCCAGCGCCCTTCTCACCCACTCCCCTCCCCCTCCTCTCCTCTCATTCCGCTTACCCTCCCTCGCTCCCCCTCCCCCCCTACCATCAGTGCAAAATCTTAATCACTTGGACGCAGTGCAATAAAGTCCTAAAGGGCGCTCGAGCATAATTACCATATATAATAAATGTGGCACGTGACAGGAGGAAAAAGAGAACAAAGAAGTAGGAGATGGGGAATGAAGAGGAAGAGGAAAGAGAGAAAGGAGGAAGGAGAGGAAGAGGAGACAAGAACGAAGAGAACGAGGGAGTAGGAGAGGGAGAATGGAAAGAAAGAAGGAAAGAGAGAAATGAGGAGGATGAGGAGGAGGAGACGAGAACGAAGAGAACGAGGGAGTAGGAGAGGGAGAATGAAAAGAAAGAAGAAAAGAAAAAAGAAAGAGAGAAAGGAAGAAGAAGAGGAGGAGGAGACGAGAACGAAAAGAACGAGGAAGTAAGAGATGGAGAAGAAAAAAGGACGAGGAAAGAGAGGAAGGAGGAGGAAGAGGAGGAGGGGGCGAGAACGAAGATAACGGGGAAGCAGGAGATGGAGAATGAAAAGAAAAGAAAACGAAGAGGAAAGAGAGAAAAATAAAAGACTGGATGCGTCGCGATGTGAAGAGGCGTCAGATCTTATGCCTCAGGGGGACATCATAAACGGGGAAAAAGTCGGTTGAAATTAACCGTTGTGTTGTCATGGCGATGGGCAAAATTGCGGAGAGGCGAAAATTGGTTGAATGGCCGCTATTTCTCTCTCTTTCTCTCTTTCTCTGTCTGTCTGTCTGTCTATCTGTCTTTCACTCTCTCTCTTTCCCTCCTTCTCTCACTCTCACTCTCACTCTCATTCTGGATGGATGGATAGATGTATGCTTACCTTGTGTGTGTGTGTGTGTGTGTGTGTGTGTGTGTGCGTGTGTGTGTGTGTGTGTGTGCGTGTGTGTGTGTGTGTGTGTGTGTGTGTGTGTGTGTGTGTGTGTGTGTGTGTGTGTGTGTGCGTGTGTCTGTGTGTGTGAGTACGTGTAAATACGTATGCGCGGCCATATATCACTATGTTTGTGGTCCTGTTCCTTACTATTTTTTTTCTCTTTCTCCTTTCTTCTTTCTCCTTTCTATCCTTTCTTCCCTCTTCTCTATGTCCTTGCTTCCGCTTTTGGAATCCACCCAGTGTATAGTCACTCTTCTCTCATCCCTCCTGGCCTTTGATGCCGTCACTTTTTTTCGTCTAAGGACTTACGTCGTGTGTCTTCTTGTTCTGTTGTTATTATTTTCCGTCTCACCTTTTTTTTTTTTTTTTTTTTTTGTTTCCC
>NC_061849.1:17051575-17054075 GCF_019202785.1 Penaeus chinensis
TCCGTTTCTTACAGTTGGAAAGATACCCGCATCAGGACTTTTCTATATTCCAGCACATTTTTTAACGTTGTACTTATCACTTCTAACTCTTTCTACCTGTCGACTCGAGTTCATTCTTGTTCCCAAACTGATTTGCTGTGATCTTTATTTCGATCAATTTAGAACTGCTTTTTATTTCACACTCGTGATTTATTTTTTGCTTCCGTTGTTCCATCACATTGTGTTGCCCTCTGTCACACGATGATTTCGCTTCTGTTTTTGGCATAGGTCTTGTCCTGTTGACCGTATTTTTTCCGCTTCGAATCCTCGCGATGTTATTCAGTTTGTTGTGTCTCGTCCCAGCTTGTTTGTTTCGCCCGCTCGTGTGGCATCCGCTTCGCCCTCGTGTTGTCCGCGTGAGGATGACCAAGCCTTCGAGTGTCTGCGATACTGCTGCTACTGCTCCTCCTTCTCCTCTTCCTCCTCCTCCTCCTCCTCCTCCTCCTCCTCCTCCTCCTCCTCCTCCTCCTCCTCCTCACCATCATCCTCATCACTTTCATTCCTCCTCCTCCTCCTCCTCCTCCTTCTCCTCCTCCTCCTCCCCCTCCTCCTTCTCCTCCTCCTCCTCCTCCTCCTCTTCCTCCTCCTCCTCCTCCTCCTCCTCCTCCTCACCATCATCCTCATCACTTTCATTCCTCCTCCTCCTCCTCCTCCTTCCCCTCCTCCTCCTCCTCCTCCTCCCCCTCCTCCTTCTCCTCCTCCTACTCCTCCTCCTCCTCCTACTCCTACTCTTCCTCTTTTGTCTCCTTGTACGACGAGAGTTCATCATCCTCGTCATCACGGATCAATGGCGCCGATTAGTCAGGAAGTCGACATTGTTTCATCTTTTTGTGTTTTTCTTTTTTTTTCTTTGCCTTTTTTCCTCCTGATTGGGGGAGGGGGGGAGGGAGGAGGGAGGGGAAGGTTTCGTCTGTATTTCATTTCTTGGCACTTTGTTTTGTTCCTTTTGTTCAGGATAATGTTGGTTTTTTTGCACTGCCGTTTTTGTTTTTGTTAAAGATGGGGTTGTTGTAGGATTGAAGGCGAGGGGGAGGGGGGAAGAGGGAGAGATAGAGACAAGGACGGAGAGACAGACAGACGGAGAGAGAGAGAGAGAGAGAGAGAGAGAGAGAGAGAGAGAGAGAGAGAGAGAGAGAGAGAGAGAGAGAGAGAGAGAGAGAGCAAAAGAGAGAGAGAGAGAGAGAGGGAAAGAGAGAGAGAGAGAGAGAGAGAGAGAGAGAGAGAGAGAGAGAGAGAGAGAGAGAGAGAGCAAAAGAGAGAGAGAGAGAGAAATGAAAGTTCTTCGAAAGAGGGAGAGGGGTGGAAAGCAGGAGTAAATAGAGAAAATCAGAGATAAAAATCGGATGGAAGAACGAAAGTAACACACTAAACAAGGAGTTACCAGATGCACACTACGCTAAGAAAGATACATAGAGAAAATACGAAAAGAAATCGACGGTAAATTGCGTCTCCGAATCGAATGGGCCGCGCGGGGAAGCGGAAACCAGGCGGACGAGATTTGACATTTTGTAGGCTTAGTGAAATTGACGTCCTTGTGTGTGTGTGGGGGGGGGGGGGGGTAAAGGGCGTTTGAAAGGTAAATGTGAATGAAGGAAGGGGAGAAATAGAGAGATATGAGATTAATCTCAGAGAAGGGAGGGGCGAGAAAAATAGAATAAAGATTTATTTGCAGGAAATAGGTTAGAGATAGAAGGGGGAGGAGGAAAAGAGAGATGGCTGAGAGGAGGACAAGAGAGATGGGAGAGAGGAGGACAAGAGAGATGGGAGAGAGGAGGAAAGGAGAGGTAGGGTGGAAGCGGTAAAGAAATGTGGGTGGAAGAGAGGACGTGATAAATAAGGCATACAAAGTCAGGAAGACAAGGATGGTTAGCATAGGAAAGGGAAATCTGTGAGTAAAGCTTTGTGATGTTAATGATAGCAGTAATGATGATAATGAAACTGTAGTGATTGTAATGAAAATGATGTTGATGATAATAATTATAATGATAGTAATAATGATAATAAAGATATTACTAATTTTGATAATCACAATGGCAGGGAAGGCTGGAAAATATTGTTAATAAGAATTATGATAAAACGAGAAAAAAATAGATTATTCATCATCAATTCGCAGTCATTGGCGGACCTCACTGAAAAAAAAATCGTTGCATTTGTATTGAATGTTGAATGTTTATTGCTTTCCTTTTTTCTGAATATAGAATGCATTTGTGATTGCAGTTCATTTTGTACGTATCATTCTGAAGCTCTGATTACTAAAAGCTACCGATTACTTTGTGAAGATTTCATAAAAGGAGAGAGAGATCCGGTTTTATTGATGAATTTAGAGAGACAGACAGATTTAAAGGAACATAGCAGGGGGATGGAAATGAGAGTGGAAAGGAAGAGGAAGTGAAAGGGAAGGAAAGAGAGGGAGAGGGAAGGAGAAAGAGAGAATGAAGATAGAGAGAGAAGACAGACAGAC
>NC_061849.1:17061575-17064075 GCF_019202785.1 Penaeus chinensis
CATGTATATTTTTCTTACAGAGAAATATGATATACTATGTAATGTTAAAAAAAAAGTAGACAGTAACACATGATGACAGGAAGTCTTTGGAACTAATGTGAATCTAAGTGTTAAGTATGTGGAAGTTATTTGCAATTAGACTTCTGTTACAGAAACTACATTGGTTTAGAATTTGTATCATACTTTTTTAGGAGTACACATAAGAGCCTTCCTTGCACAGCTTAATGAAATTTGAAACAATGGAAAAGGATGAATTTGTCAGAAGCTTTCAGATGCTGTTTTGTTAGTCTTGATAACTGTCATGTTTATACGTACTGAAGATGATTACTGATATGAAGCTAGAGTTTTGGCTCTATTGCTCCTTTTAGTCAAAGAGAGTGTGTGGATCTGTAGCATTACTGTGTCGACTGCAGATGATAAAAAATGTATAAGTGATGATAACTTATTGTATTTTTTTTCTTTTCATTTTTGCATACATTATTGTTTGTTTTGTTATCTGTTGATATTTTGAAGACCATGCTAAAGAAGTCGTTTTTTTTCTCTCTCTTTGTCTCAATGAAAATATTCCATTAGAAAACTTATACACTTGTCCTACTAATGTATTTAACTGTGAACTGAAAGCCATGTACTGTCAGGAAGAATAATAAGGAAATTGAAAAGATGATAAGTGATTTTTATTTATTTATTTTTTTTCTATTAATGCCCTTCATATCAAAAATATTGTCAGAATGTTTAAACAACAAATTATGTTTAGATATGTGTTGACAGAAATTAAACAAGTTACAAACTGCAGGAAAATTACCTGTGAAGAACGAGTTAAATGTTTGATGGTATAAACTATGTAATGGAAGATTACATGATGACACTTCCTCCCAGCATGCATGTGTTTACGAATTGGGGTTAGTATGTTCTGTAGAGACCACTCACATATCTGGCTGTATTCTTATCATATACAATCATTAGATATGCAGCTTTGTACTAAATCTTTCTATCAACAAACTATTAAAATGGAGCTTCTTCTCCATGCATTTATCGAAAGAATCTATACAAACCACAGATCATATTCTTTCCATATAAACATTGTTTATACATGTGAAGTTTATTCCGCATTCATAAGTAGTGTCTGTAACAAGTATTTACTTTGTAATTTTAGGCATATAAACCCTTAGTATTTTGTGACTGATATGGAAAAAAAATATTAAACCTGTGTCTATGAACAGTTTTATTTTGTTATTAACACACCAAGGGTGAATTTTAGCAGTCAAGATGACCTGGCTTTCGAGAGCAACAAACACAAATGTGTATCACTTCAGAAAATCTTTTGGGAAAAGAGTTGCAAACTGAATATGCCAAGATAGGAACCAAGTCTCACTAAATACATATGATTTTTAAAAAGATTAATTAACTTCATAAATGATGTTGAGAATGTTCATCAAAATTTTAGTTTAATAGATAATTTTTTTACATCACTAGTGGAAATTAGGAAAAAGTGCTATTCACTCTTGAAAAGTTATCAATGTTTAGACTGGTATAGTAGTTGCATCAAGAATTGTCAGTTGTAAAATGAATACGGTTTTATTAATTTCTGGTTCAGATTCTATCCACGACAAGGTATTTCTTCTTGAAAATATGTGTGCTTATCTTATGGTTAGGATGTGCACTTTTTCTGCATATATGTTGAGCATGACGTGAGTAAGGAGCGATGTCAACTAATAGTGTTTAATGGATGATATTGTATTGGGTGATTAATACATTGTTGTAATATATAATCTCATATTGTAATTGTCTAGATATATATTACAGTCTTGCATTGATTTTGTATCTCTTGTTTTTTATATAAAAATTGCTGAAGAATGAAGCACAGTTGAGTTTCATATCAATTTTATATTCTGACTATCCGATGGACGGCCTGACTTGCTGATAGTGTACATTTTTTTCTTATTCGTTTCCTCTTCATTGCTGAAGTGAAGTGTAACTGCATTGATAAGTTACAACTTTTTATTATATGACACAATAAAGGAAATTAATTCAGATTTCAAGTTTTTGTGTAGGCTTACTTATTCAGTTTCACGGTTGAAGCACTGCCTTTAGGAAAGGGAGCAAATTACGGATTTTGAGAAAAAACAGCAGTACCATTTTTTTATTCATTATAATTTATGTCTGACATTGCAGAGAGAGAGAAAACTTGGATATTCAGTATTCAGAAAGAGAGAGAGAGAGAGAGAGAGAGAGAGAGAGAGAGAGAGAGAGAGAGAGAGAGAGAGAGAGAGAGAGAGAGAGAGAGAGAGAGAGAGAGAGAGAGAGAGAGAAAGAGAGAGAGAGAGAGAGAGAGAGAGAGTGTGTGTACTGAATCGCACACGCACACGCACGCACACACACGCACACGCATATATATATATATATATATATATATATATATATATATATATATATATATATATGTATACTAAGACATTTGTATGTATAAAACCTGACGGCCCCTGTAGCTCTGGAATTCCTT
>NC_061849.1:17069075-17084075 GCF_019202785.1 Penaeus chinensis
CTTTTTGTCAACCAGGGGATTTCCAATCTTATGGAAGGTTTGGTAAAGGTTGGCTCGGTAGGTGTCATTGATGTTATGATGTTCATGGTTCGTAAGCTGAGCGTTGGAACCCACTGTACTCGATTCCCTACAAAAATGAGAAGAAGAGTTAATACTACGACAAAATCACTGATGGAAAAATATTGCACAGTGAAGGAAACTCAGGAAGACTTAGTGCAGGTACTAAAAGTATAAGAAGAAACAGCTCTTCAAGCAGGAAACACCTGAAGGGTTAGACTAGATTCTAAAATCAAAATAAACAAATAAACTACATGTTCATGTCCAGTAATGATTTTTAGTTCTCCTCTTGGATGTGCAAGAAGTATTTACACTTAGATCTACAGTTTATGAGCGTGTATTGATCATCAGGTGGAAACAGTGACTTTGGGCATATTAAGACTGGAGGTGAAAAAAAAAAAAAAATCCTGTTCCACAACTAAAACCAGAAAATACTTCATAAATAAATTGGTTTAACTGATTTTCAAGTTAAGAAGTAATGTTGTTGACTGGTAAAATATTCTACTGTGTTGAAAGTATGGTAGAAAAAAACAATACACAAACTTGGCATTGTGAATTTTTCCACCAAGTGATATTTTTTTTAAAGACTTTTGGTTTAGAGTACATATACAATAAGTGTAAACAAACAAAACACATACATGTGAACCATCACATACATAATTATGTCTAACATAATGATGCACAGCAAGTTGCTTTAGTACTGCATGACACATCAATAACAGTTTAGACTATCTCTACCATCAAAGATGTACTTTTAGGGTCACATATGGTCCTATTTGTCCCAGCCACATATAGACATTCCTCAATATAATTCTTAAACTTACCCTGTATCCATGCATACTGTTCAGAAAGAAACAGACCTTATCCATCTTCACATTTACCATTATGAGCTAACCTCCTCAATTTCATATTCTTAGGATGAATATCCATAGAGAGTATGATGCATCAAAAAAGAACTAACTACTTGGCCATGTTATCAACACCTACCTTGATAATGGGTTGGGAACACTGCTGTGAGTAATATATGGCATATCTCGGTCTCCCCTTGGTGAGAGGGATGTGTCTACAGCATTGTCGTCCAGACTGTCATTTCCCTCACTTTGATGGCTAAAGAGAACAAAAATTATTAGCTACATTTTTTTTTAATAACACATGACAGATAGATTACCCTATTATACATATCTGGGTACAGTACAAATCCCTGCAAAAAAGTTATTTCACACTTAAACTCAGTCCAGAATTTGCATATTAAGTTATAAATCTTTTAGAGATGAATGTTTTCTTATAAAAAATATTGAGTCACTGGATTAAAAGAAAAATAAATTTAAGAAAAGGCCTCAGAAGATAAAATTAGCAATATTAGGGATACCATTCGTGACCAAAAAAAAATGATTGGAGGTGCTAATGCATTTAAGGTGTAAGAGTGCTATCATAAAACCAATAACTTGATACTGCAGTCAAATAATGGTGCACTCTAAAGCTACTTATGTGTACAACAAAGAATGGAAGAGGACAGCTGTACTCACAGGAATTTTATTACATTTACATGGACATTATTAATCTATCATTAATGTATTTTTACAAGTACCTTACAAGCACTTAATGTCCTTTCGCAGGTAAAATATAATGACTTTTGAGAATAATTCAATTTTTATCAAAATAATTGACAGTTGTTGAGAAAATACCACATTTGATTAGAATTAAGTATGTGCAAAGAAGTTTGGAAAAGAATTAAGCATTATGCAGACAAAAAGGAAGACAAATAAATATGCACAATCAATACAAAAGGCATATGCTACAAAACATACACATTATCCAAAAAATCACAACTTCTTAAGCAAAGACCAACAATTACTTTGGTGAAACATTGAGCAACATTACAAACAAAACAAAAACTGATCAACCAAACAAACAACAAAGTAAGACAAACAAAAAGCGGTGCAGGAAACTCACACAAATTGTTGGTACCTCAGTGAGTCTTCATCTTTATACCAATCATTATCAAACCCAGACATCCAGATGGGGTTGCTGCCTTCAACACTGTGGATGTTGGTGTTAGGAACTGTGGATGACCTATTGAGGCCGGGCTCGTGGGAACCTGAAATGCAAAGAGGGAATGCAGTGGATGACAGGTGACTTTTACTTTTGAGGGGAAAAAAAAAGGAAAGTATTATTATATTTTTGCAGATTCATATGAGGCAAGAGTGTATAAAAAGACTAGCACCTCTTACTAATTCCATTGGCCTTTGAGACAGGTCTATAATCTTTTAAAAATTAATAATGATTCTTGATGAACATGAAATTTCTCATTGGTACACTACTTCTGAAAATATTCAGATAAGTATATTGCCCATGATACTTACATTCTCCAAAGGCAGTTGCTGTGGCTGCCTTGAGCTGCCTGGAGTAGCGTGCTCGCTGTGACAGGCAGAGCGCAATGGTCAAGACCAGGAGCAGGGTAAGGAAGACTATGACGCCAACCAGCCACAGGAAAAGCAGGTTGTCCTCCGCAACGCCAGCAGTTATCAGTTCTGCACGCTGAGTGTCCAACACATTTAATTCCTAGGATTTTAACAGAGAAGATGTTAGTATGATAAAAGCCTTGGGTTACAATCTTGTAACAGTCAGTCCGTCAGTCACTCTCTTGTGCTACAATCATTAGGTGATACTGTTTCCCACTAACACTGAATCACATTTATTCTTAAATGTAGAGCAACTACTCCATCACCAACTATGAATAGAGAAAACAGTTTATAAAATATATACAAGAGTTTACTAATTATGTTAAGTAATCATAAGTATACTACAAGCTGCCATCACCAGAGCAAAATAAATTACTTAAATATGAATAAATATAATTGTAATAACAATTTTTTAAACACACTCATATGCCATCAACCTTAAGCTTTTATACAATTTCATGAAATGATATTTAAATAAATAAGAACGAATAAGACTAACCTTGAAGAGATTATCAAGATACTCGACATTTTCATCGATCATGGCCAGAACCTGCTTGACTTCTAATACAGAATTGTCTTTTCTATCAACAAGATGGAGATACAAGTCAGTCTTGGTCTTGTCCACTGTCCCATCATGATTTTCGTGAACACGGAAATCATCAACGTTAACGATGGCTCCTGTGACATTCCCAAGATAATCCCTGAAGTATTCAACTTGTTCTCGCACCTGGTAAAAAGGAAGATGAGGCTTAGTGATTATTCTAAAAAATAATTCAAAACATAACTTTATATCAAATAATAATCTCCATTTATTAACCAAAAAGGAAAAAGAAGAAGGGAAGGAAAGTGTATTTTTTGTTACAATAACCATGTAAATTTCCCATTTTCTTCTAACCTCCTCAGGGGACTGCCTCAAGATGAACCTCACTCTCTGATCTTCTCGTAAAAGGTAAATAAACACTCTTGCTCTGTCTGCATACCCACTGCTATCATTAACATAAACCTGAAATAAGAACAAAAAGGTCTTAAAATATTTTGATTTATAATTCCTATTAGCAATTGAAAAAGCATTCTGGATATGTCTACACAAATTCAAATAATGGTAATACACTATATAAAAATAGGTGAATCTAACAATGCTTCTACCTTGAAATCAAAATATCCTTTCATTCCTTTCTGAGGATCGAAATTCAATTTAACAATGCCTGAAACGGGGTCGACAACAAAGGGAGATCTGCGGATATTATCCAGGTTCTCGGAGAGGGTCTCTTGCACCCTGCCGTCCATGTAGTACCTCAAGCGGCTGTTCTCACTCGAATCTGGATCAATAGCCTGAAAGTAGGTTGAAAAGTTAGTTATGTTGTCATGATAGTAATAATACCGTGTCAATAATGATAAGATTTTTGTTACTGTGATAATAATGACAATAAATTACAGTAATAATATTTTTTTTATTTTTCTTATAATAATAATAATGTCAGTAGTAACAAAAACAACAACAATAATAAAAATAATAACAATATCATAAAAAAAATCATTTTTATTATCATTATCATTATCATTGTTATTATCATCCTCATAACAATAACTTTCTTAATGACATCAATTAAAATTAAACAAAATAATAATCAGAGTAAAATTAATAAAATCCAATAATGACTTAAAAAAGGGGAAGAAGGGAAAAGAAAAGATAAAATGTGAATGAGAAAAAGAGAGAGAGAGAGAGAGAAAAAAAAATCTAAGCACTATACACACACTCACCGTTATTTTCATGATCTCCGCACCAAAGTGAGACTCTGTGGTAATACCCCCCGTGAAGACTTCCCTTGTGAACTTTGGGGGATTGTCATTGATGTCATTAACAAAGACATGGACCTTGAGCAGAGTGTCATCCCTGGGGTCAAAGAAAGCCACAGGTTCGGGCAGAGTGAGGCAGTCCTCGGTGGCTTTGACGAGAAGTGTGTAGTGGTCCTCCGCCTCACGGTCTAACTCCTTCATGGTCTGTTGGAATGGAGGGCATTTAATACACAAATGTTTAAAACTTGCTTCTTTTTAAAGGATTACAGTGGTTTACTGAAATGGAAAACAGACTTGTGAAGTAATAAATATACGGTATTGTACATAAAGGAAAATATTAAATTCATTAAATAGCACAACAAATATTTAAAAAAACAGTTGAATGGAGTATTCAAGACCCATTTTTTAAAATCCAAATTCCAGAGTATAAACATACAAAACTATCATCCAAGATAAACCATTAAAAGCATAAAAATTATCAATTCACCATGAGTTCATGAGATATTCTGTCCAAGCTAAAGGTTGAGTATTCATCTCCTCCAACAATGAAATAGCAAACATGGGCACCATTGTCTTCATCAACATCATCCAAATCTACCGTGTCAATCAACTTAGTTCTCTCTGATCCAGGTGTCTTGTGTTCTGAGGAGAAAAGAAAAATAGGTTACTGTGAATCCCATCTATATCCTCCTCTCAGTTGTAGTCAAGGCATTACATTGAGGTTAAACAAAGAGTTATTACACCTTTCATGACAAGTTATATAAACCTCTTACCTGTAAAATTCACTATCATTTGGTCTTTTAGGAACTGTGGTTCGAAATCATTAATATTTCGGACATAGATTGTAAGATCAAGATCACTCGAAAGAGGTGCTGGTACTCCTTGGTCATAGGCTTCAACACGAATCTGCAAAAAGTGGAAGTTATAATTGGCTTCTGGGCACATGATGATAAAAAAAAAAAAAAAAAAAAAAAAAAAAAAAAAAAAAATCTGTTGAATATACAATAATAGGCAATTCTGACTTTTTATTGGTAATATCTATCCATAAAAAATGCATCCTTAAATTCTGTACATTTCCAACTGTTTATAGGTCTTTAGCTTGCATTCAGTATTCACAGATATATAACAAGAACTTGGTTGTGTTACCTCATATATTTTTTGTCTCTCTCTGTCCAGTGGCTTTTGCAGGAGAACAGCACCTGTTATTTCATCGATGCTGAAAGTTTGCCAGTCACCAAGAGCATCCTTCAGAATCCTGTACCTCACTGCTCCATTGATTCCAATATCTTCATCTGTGGCCCTCACCTGTATGACTAGACTCCCGACTGTTGCATTCTGTTGATATAAATAAGTCTTAGACAATGGACAGACTAATCAAGTATATACAAGTAAATACTACTTGAGGACTGAGTAGGAGTATCTTAAAAAACAAATAAAACATGAACTTTTTTGGTGCCTTGTAGATGTAAAACACACTTCATAAACCATTTTTACCTCAGGAACACGAATAGTCAGGTTGACTGAAGGAGAGACAAAGAGCGGAGCGTGATCGTTAAAATCAGTCACACAGACATCAACTTTTGACATGACTGAGTTTGGGGGGAAGCCTCTGTCTTGTGCCTGCACTATTAAGGAGTAGTTCCCATACTGTCCTACAAGTGGTTTGGCAGCAAATACTTGAGCAGCTGTTTGATCTATCATCCGCAAATCAAAGAGACCTGAAGAGAGAGAAAGTTGGTAAAACCCATGTATTTCAACTATTAAACAAACTTAAAAAAAAAAAAAAAAAATGAATATCAACTATAATTACAAAATATGGCAGAACTAAAAAATAACATGGATATCTACAGCTATTCAACCCAAAAGGCAGAATACCAAAACATAAAATCTAAAAAGCTTACCTTTTTCATTTCCACCCTCAATGGTGAACAGAATCCTTCCATTGGGAGAGGTTGGGTCATCACCATCAGTAGCCCTCACAACAGTAACAGTCTCTCTTGCTTCGTGGAATTCTGTGATCATTGTGCATCCTTCACGTCCCTCAAATACTGGTGCTTCATCATTGATGTCTGCTACTGTGACCCTGTATTGTGGCAATATTTGTGATTACATTTACTGCCTTGACATTCAAATAACAAAGTAACAATAATATGTATTATATACAAGTTTCTAAGAAGGAAGATTAATCTTATATTTGAATAAATGTGATAGAAATGACCCAGAGGAGACAACTTATGGAAGTAAAAATTCAATTTCTGGATGTATAAAAAAGAGACAGGCATTTACCCAATTTGCATAAATGCATTTCTTGATTCTCCAGTGGAATAACCAAATTGGTAATTGTCCCAGGCTTCAATGAGGAGAGTAAAGGAGCCCATTTCTTCACGATTCAGTGGAGAAGCAACAGTAATGACACCAGTATCTGGATCAATCTGAAATGTAAATAGAAATCTAATAACTATCTGCTCATATGTTAAATAATATAGTTGTGGAATTTACCCACATTTAAGTACACTACATTCCTAAAATGTACACAATGACATAATGAAACAATAACAACACCCACTATATGTCTACTCACATGACACAAAAACACCAAAGCATATACACGCTTATTTCCACTAACTCGCTTTAATATGACCCCCAACAGACAGACTTTTTTTACTCTTCCTACACACTCACACACTCACTCACTCACTCACTCACTCTCTCACACTCACTCTCACACTCTCTCTCTCACTCTCTCTCTCTCTCACTCACTCACTCACTCACTCTCACACTCTCACTCTCACTCTCACACTCACACTCACACTCACACTCACACTCACACTCACACTCACACTCACACTCACACTCACACTCACACTCACACTCTCACTCTCACTCTCACTCTCACTCTCACTCTCACTCTCACTCTCACTCTCACTCTCACTCTCACTCTCACTCTCACTCTCACTCTCACTCACACTCACACTCACACTCACACTCACACTCACACTCACACTCTCACTCTCACTCTCACTCTCACTCTCACACTCTCACTCTCACTCTCACTCTCACTCTCACTCTCACTCTCACACTCTCACTCTCACTCTCACTCTCACTCTCACTCTCACTCTCACTCTCACTCTCACTCTCACTCTCACTCTCACTCTCACTCTCACTCTCACTCTCACTCTCACTCTCACTCACACTCTCACTCTCACTCTCACTCTCACACTCTCACTCTCACTCTCACTCTCACTCTCACACTCTCACTCTCACTCTCACTCTCACTCTCACTCTCACTCTCACACTCTCACTCTCACTCTCACTCTCACTCTCACTCTCACTCTCACTCTCACACTCACTCTCACACTCACACTCACACTCACACTCACACTCACACTCACACTCTCACTCTCACTCTCACTCTCACTCTCACTCTCACACTCTCACTCTCACTCTCACTCTCACTCTCACTCTCACTCTCACTCTCACACTCTCACTCTCACTCTCACTCTCACTCTCACTCTCACTCTCACACTCTCACTCTCACTCTCACTCTCACTCTCACTCTCACACTCACTCTCACACTCACACTCACACTCACACTCACACTCACACTCACACTCACACTCACACTCACACTCTCACTCTCACTCTCACACTCACACTCAGTCTCTCTTTCTCACCTTGAACTTCCCATCGGAGGACTTCCTGTCGAGGAGGTAGGTGACCTGGCCATAGTCATCGGAGTCGGGGTCGACGGCGGTCACGACGGCGACCTGAGTTCCCGGAGGAGCGTCTTCGCGGATAGTCAGGTTGGTCGGGGGGTTCACGAACACGGGGTTGTTGTCGTTTTCGTCGATCACCTGGGCGAGGAAGGGTCAAATTAATGTTGTTTGTTGTTATTATTTTTACTTATAAGAAAGGATAGGGAGGAAGGTTGTGTTTATAGGGAACAAGATACTAGATGGAAAAATGTCAAAGAGAGCTAAAACAAGGCTTTGCAAAACATCCAACCGTCTTCATAAATCCGCGAGTCTTCCTCTTACCTGGACAAGGACATCAACGAAACTGGACCGAGGAGGAACACCCGAGTCGGTCGCTTCCACAGAGAAGTTGAGCCAGGAAGACACCTCTCGGTCGACTCGGTCAACTACGACGATCTCGCCGGTCTCGTGATCCAGGTTGATGAGAGACAGGATTGTTGGAGGTCCCTTATAGAGAAAAAAACATTACGTCCGGTTGTTAGTCTGTGCATACATACTTCTGAAACAAAATCTAGCAAGAGCAAAATCAAACAAAAACAGCATCAGTTGCATTGTTTTCTGTACAAGAGTTTTACATTATTTTTTTCTTTTCTTCTAATTTCCAGTCACAACACACATTACACAGAAGCTAACTACAAAACCAGCTCACATGCAGCGAGTAGGTGATGGTGCGGTTCTTGTCCACGTCATCGGCCACGACATTGGCGATCGTGGTCCCCGTCTTGGCGTTCTCGGCCACGCTCCTCCTGTAGAACGACTTCCGAAACTTGGGGTCGTTGTCATTAATGTCCTGGACCTGTATGGTAAGCGTCGCCGTTGCGGTCTGCTTCTGCGTGGCCGCCGCCTGGTCCTCGCAAATCAGGGCCAGTCGTATGACCTCGATCTTCTCTCGGTCGAGCTGACTGGCCGTCCGGATCAGTCCCTCCACCTCGCTGATCTCGAAGGCATCGGCGTAGTTGTACTCCGTGGGCTGCAAGTGCAAGACCAGATTTAGTACGCTATTACATTTTTTCAACGGGAGGGCTCTTTTTACCCACGCATTTCGTTGTTATTATAAGAAAATTCAATTAGTTAACATCAACTAGCATTACAGCCAAGTAACTGAGTGAAGAGATAGCTTTATATAGTTTGTGAGGAATTCTGTATCATCTCAATGAAGTAAACGCCTACAAAGCCATCATTAGGTCCAAGATCTATTAGCAATTCGTAAATCACGAAAGCATCTCACATTTCTTATTCTGTGTACTCATTGTAGAACTACACTCTTTCCCTCAAAATAAAAATAATTTCCCCGTTACCTTAACAATGACGCCTTCCTCGTTCCTGGCCTCCGAGTTGAGGGCATCGATGGAGTAGCGCAGTTTGGGCCGCGCGTCGAGGTCCACTGCCTCGACCCGATGCACGTAGAAACCGGACTCTTCGTTCTCAAACACCCTGTCGAGGTGGGGTTAGCCAATTTTAGAAGAAAAAAAAGCAAGTTGGAACTCGCAGACACTACAGAATAAATCAAAATAAGTAAATGACCAATGTTAAAATGGACCATCGTTCATCGCAGGCACTCTGCTTCAGTAAAATTAATACATCAATTCTAATAACAAAAAAGCTACACTTGTTCCCCTGTTTAAAAACGCCTCTCACCTGACGGTTCCCGGATCCACAAAGACTGGGGGCTTGTTATTGACATCCAGAATGGTGATATTGACCACAGTCCTAGCTTGGAGCTGCGCGTTGCCGATGCCCCCGTCCAGGGCGATCACCTCCAGGACGTAGGTGGTGGCCCTGGGCTCGGTCCTGTCGGGGTCGAGCAGCGCGCCCTGGGCCACCGAGATCACGCCCGTGTCCGCCTCCATCACGAACTTGTCCTGCGCTCCGTGCTGGATCCTGAATACGACCTTCTTGTTCACCGAGGAGCCGTCGTTGTCCCACGCGAACACCTGTGGGGAGGAACACATGTTGACTAAGGGAGAGGGAAGGGGAATCGCTTTCCGCGCTCCTTTGGCGACGCCGAGCGCTGGTGGGACCTGCGTGTGAGTGAGTGAGTGAGTGAGTGAGTGAGTGAGTGAGTGAGTGAGTGAGTGAGTGAGTGAGTGAGTGAGTGAGTGAGTGAGTGAGTGAGTGAGTGAGTGAGCGAGCGAGAGAGAGAGAGCAAGAGAGAGAGAGAGAGAGAGAGAGAGAGAGAGAGAGAGAGAGAGAGAGAGAGAGAGAGAGAGAGAGAGAGAGAGAGAGAGAGAGAGCGAGAGAGAGAGAGAGAGCAAGAGAGAGAGAGAGCAAGAGAGAGAGAGAGCAAGAGAGAGAGAGAGCAAGAGAGAGAGAGAGCAAGAGAGAGAGAGAGCAAGAGAGAGAGAGAGCAAGAGAGAGATAGAGCAAGAGAGATAGAGCAAGAGAGAGATAGAGCAAGAGAGAGATAGAGCAAGAGAGAGATAGAGCAAGAGAGAGATAGAGCAAGAGAGAGATAGAGCAAGAGAGATAGAGCAAGAGAGAGAGAGAGAGAGAGAGAGAGAGAGAGAGAGAGAGAGAGAGAGAGAGAGAGAGAGAGAGAGAGAGAGAGAGAGAGAGAGAGAGAGAGAGAGAGAAAGTGTGTGTGTATGTGTGTGTGCGTGTGCGTGTGCGTGCGCGCTCATAACAGGAGGAAAAATATACGAATTACTTGAATTTGTCTTTCCTCTCTTTCAGCCGCTCATTCTAAGAAAAAATCCACAAAATTCAACAATTACTCAGAAACCTAAATCCTTTAAATATCGACTGGCGTATCCTCTTTCACCATGGACCTTAGCGCGCGATTCAGAAAGTCCAACGTTTCTTAAATAAAAATAAGTAAATGTGAATAAACATATCTAAGCTGATAAAATTTTGCCTGTTTGGAGGATGGAAACAAAGTCTCTCTCTCTCCCTGTAAGCGTGAAATTCTTAAGCTTCACAAAAAAAAAAAAAATTGTGTGTCAAACGAACCTGCATTGTTGAGCCTCCATTGTTGAAGCTTCATGAGGATGTCACTTTTTCTGTGTCCTCCATGATATACATAATTTGACTTGTAAGGTGTAAAGCATTCACAATCGCCTTTTCTTGGTTAATATTGCGTTCCTTATCATATTGTCGATTTGTTAATAATTTGAGATCGTACTCATATTCTTGCATTTGTCTCTATATACAATATATACACTAAATTGTTTGTATCAACGCAGTGTCTTGGGCATGTCAAAGCGGGGTTGAGAGTCGCGGGCGCTTGCAGCCACACCGGCTTGGTCACCCCGACACATGCAGGGGCGTGCGCGGCATGGACTCCTTCAGGTCGTGCAGAACGGACGGGGACAGCTGGCTCTCTTCCAGCACCACCTCGGTGTACCAGCTGCTGAGCTTCTTGGTGAGGTCCCTGACCCACGTCGCCGAGGAATCCGTTATGTTCCGAAGCCTCAGCCAGAGCTTCTTGCCCTTGAAATTGAGCGGCTGGAAGCTCGCGGAGGGGATGGAGGTCGGCAGGTCCAGCCGCAGGTAGAGGTACTTCAAGCAGCGCTTCTGGTTCGCAATGCTGTGCGTGAGGGCGGCCTGGGCTTCCATGGAGGACACTCTCACGTTCAGCTCCTCCAAGTGGTGGCAGTGCCGGAGTGCCATGGCGCCCTCGGTGCCCAGGTGTCCCCAGCACTCCTTAAGTGTCCCTGGGGGTTGAAGCGGCACCACCAGCGCGTCGCTCGTCGTCTCATCCCCCCACGTGTAGAACTGAGCCTCCTGCCGCAGGTGGACGAACGTGGTGGGGCACGTCCCGAGAGCGTGGACGATGCGGCGGACGCCCTCCCCTCTTTCCCCGTCGGAGGCGTCGGGCGTCACCACCACCAGCTTGGGCTTGTAGGCTCCACGCCTTAGCAGTTCGGCGACCACGTGGTTGGTTTCGGGGGAATGGCGAGCGGCAATCCAGGTGGCCAGGGACGCCAGGGTCAGGGACACGGCTTCGCACACGTTGCTGGTGAAGTTGCATTCCTGCAGCAAAGTCAACCAACCTCCCATGTTTTCCTTATCGTGTAGGGACTTCTCGTACATACTGACGACATCCTTGGCATCATCAAGCGTGTGCTTGCTGTACAGGAAGGATCCTGCAACGTGAAGGAGCACATCACGCAGCATTCTGGGTTCGTGCTTGCACAAGGCCGACAGCTTGGGGCGCCGAAGGACCGAGCTTCGCCTGCTTTTGACCAGAAGGGAATCAGCGAGGAAGAAGCCGGAGAGGATCTCGGCGAGCGACGGATGGGTGAGGAGGCCATGCGTACGCCCGCTGGCCCCGCTCTTCACCACGACGAGCGGGCTGAAATGCCACAGCACCCGAGGGTCCTCGAACAAGCAATGGTCGGCCTCGAGCAAGATCTGGTGACCGTGTGGCCAGCTGCCGCCTGCCACAAGGCCCTTCGCCGCCCGGTAGAGCTGCTCCAGACGGCTCTCCACTGCCAGCCTTGCGGCTTCTCTGTTTTCCCCCCAGTCCCCCTTGATGGCTTCAGCGAGGCGGTGCTGGCACACACTCAGCAGGCGCGAGAACAGGCTCGACACGGACGTGGAGAAGAGCACGTGGTTCGGATTAATACACCACAGGTACAATAAGTAAGCCAGAGGGAGCGGGTAAAGAACTGTGGGATTTATCGACATGGATAACATTAAACTACTGAACTGTTCTACCCTTTCAGATGTAGAGTTTTTGTGATTTTCACAGAGAGAGAAGAAATGGGACGCGTATTTCCTAATAGCCTGTGGCGTCATCGGGCACATCTCGGCCAACACACACTTCACTCCGAAATCTCTCACGACCTGCACAAACTCTCCCTCACTGCCCGAACGCGTGGTCAACAACAAGCAATTTCTTCCTAAATTCTCCATAATTTCCTTCAGCACAGACACAGCATCTCGTGCAGCTCCTCCGACATCCAGGAGGAACAGCACTGTCATGCTCTTCATCTCTTCATGAATACTGGAGTTAGGGTAGTCCTTGACAGTGTGGCAAAAGACGTGCTCGCGAAGGTATTGACTCCACGAACCGGAGGAAGCGATGTCGCTCACCGCCGCGTAAATGACAAGGTCGCACTCCCGCAGCCTCGCACAAACTCCAGTCGAATTCGTCCTCCACTGGTGCAGAATGTAATGGCAGAGGGAAGTCTTGCCGCTTCCCTTCGGCCCGGAAATCACTATCACTGCCGGCGCGTCGACGTCTTCCTTCAGTAAATCCATCACATCGTGGGTGTCCTTGTGTCCTTTGATTTTAATGCTGGAGTACACAGCGTTCACCTCCTGCTTGGTGAACTGCCTTGCGGCAAGCCAGTCCTGCACACTGAACATATTGACTCGTGATGCGAACAGGACAGCCTCCCGCCTCACCTCCGTCAGCAATTTGTTGTTTTCTTCACTCCTCTGCAAGTGCACCTCCGCCATGGCACTGGCTACTTCCTCATCTCCTGAACTTCCTTTGCGTATCGCCTCGGCCGTGGCGGCCATCCGCGCAATCACGGCTGCACCGTCTCTCTTCATGGAATCGTAATCTTTTTTTAGCTTCTTCAGTGCGCTTTTAAGCTTGGCAGTTTCAGCGCGTCGCATGTTAAGCACGTCTTCCTTGGTAATGCATTCCTGCTCGGCAGAAACATTGGAATCCAGCCTCTGGCACATCTGTTTCTTCGTCAAGAGAACCGACTGCCGTGTGGACCTCAGCACCTTTTGAAGTTTGTCGTCTACATCACCGGCTTGGCTGTGTCTTCTCTCGATGACGGCAACTTCCTTCATCACACTCGTCAGCAGACTGACACTGCTGCCCTCTACGCCGCTGTCGTGAATATCAGCATCATAGCCGGCCATATCTTTGTCATCAGCCAGTGACGTCGACTCGGAATCTCCGTGAAAGTCCCTTGTATACTTTGAACTACGCGCTGCTTTGCCGAGCTCCGCCTTCAACGGAGCTTCTATCGAAACTCCGCTCCCTCTGCGCTTGGCAGTTCCCTCATGCGCCTCGCGGCTGTGGGAACGCGACCAAATGTATTTAATGTTTTTTTTCACTTCTCTGTCTTTGCGCTGAGCGTGCTGCAGCTCCCGTTGGGCTTCGTCCAGGTCTTCTCGGGTCTTTGCGACGAGATTCACATACTCTTTGTACTCCTTCTTGGCATGCTCGAGGCGCCGTTTGGATCCGTGCAGCTTTTCTGCCATGTCGCCGATGTGCCCTTTAATCACAAGCATGCAGCTCTCGACGACGATCCAGATGATCTCATGAGTTAGGTCGAGCAGGTCCTGCACTCGCACTTCTAGCTGTTGCTCATTGAAGTCGATGTCGAGGTAACACACCGTCCGCGTGAGTCGTCTGAACCGCTTGATGAGGCTCTGCAGACGGACGGGCATCTGAGGGAACACCTCCGTCAGCATGATCACCAGCACATCCTCAGACAGGTGGCTCGGGTCTGGCTCCGCGGTCAACATGCTGCATGGATTCAAACTCAGCCCCTGGCCTGGATTCCTGACGCCTAGTGGGGCATCATGGAGGGCACTCCCTGCCGCTGAGATGGGGTCTGCCCTTCTGATGCCATTTTGTGAGTCTTGTGGGTACTCTTGGAAGTGTTTTGGTGTTGAATGAGACTCATGGGTTTGTCCTTGCTTGGGAAAAGGCTTTTGAGTATTCCCTCCTGCACACAGAGGCCTTGGCCCTGGCGTGGGATGGGCCCCATGACTGTTTTCCGGAGTGGAGGCAAGCTTATGGCTGTACTCCGATATGATAAGAGATGCAGGAGGGTACCTAACTCCGGACAGAGGTTCTTGGATAAGCTCTCGCGCTGGCGGAGTTTTGAGGGCGGGCCCTAGCGTAGACGGAGACATTAAACTACGCTTTTCCGTGGCGTGAGATGCGTGTTCGCTTCCTCCGGTATGCCGTTTCGGCCGCGTCGCTAAAGCCTCGCGCATGATAGGCTGGGGTTCCT
>NC_061849.1:17094075-17104075 GCF_019202785.1 Penaeus chinensis
ATGACAGTGTCCGTAGTGGTTGTCTAATAAAATGAAAATTAAAATGATAGAATCTGCTCATGAGCAGACCGGCACCCTTACCCGAACGGTGAGATTGAAGAAGCGGATGTCGCCCTCCTGGTCGATGGCCTCGAAGTCGAGCGGCGCCGAGGGCGCGAGGGCGCCCGTCGTGGCGTCGATGCTGAAGTTTCCCTTCGGGTCGCCGCTCAGGATGCTGTAGCGCACCTCGTGGTTCATCGTGCCTGGGACGGTGAAGGGCAGCCTTAGTGTTAGCTATGACGTAAGGGAAAGGGGGGGGGGGTGAAGAAAGAAAGAAGAAAACGGGAAGGGGGGATGGTGAAAGAGACCAGAAAGAAAAAACGAAAAGTTTAAGTAGCAAGACAGAAGGAAGAAAAGAGAAAAACAGAAAAAAACTTAAAGTTCTAAGAAACAAAACAGAGAGAGGAAAAAAAAAAGTCGTCCCTCACCATTGAGGTCGTCATCGCGGGCGGTGACGAAGAACGGCTCGGGGAAGGCGTGGGCGTTCTCGAAGAGCCTGGCCTCGTAGCGCGACTGCAGGAACACGGGCGGGTGGTCGTTCACGTCCTCCACCATCACCTTCACTACCACCGTGTTCCTAAGACGAGACGAAGAGGAAAACATAAGGTTCAAGATTTTTTCTTATGAATATTCTCATGAATCATTGCCACTCTTAAAATGTCTTTATCTCAACCGCCTTAAGTTTATTATCATGACTAAACGCCAGGTTTCCCGGTAGCCCCCCATTTCGCAAGGAGGCGTGCCGAGTCGTGCTCACCTGTTGCCCTTGCCGAGGTCGTCGCGCGCCTCCACCGTCAGGTAGTGCTCGGAGAGGCTCTCTCTGTCCAGCGCGCCGGACTCCTTCAGGGTGATGGCGCCCGTGATCGAGTTCAGCTCCAGTCTGAGTGAACAAGGGAGTCAGTGAATGAGTGGGTGTGTGAGTGAGTAAATTTTAAAAACATTAATGAATGAATGAATACACAGACGCAAATTTCAACATACAAAAATAAAAACAAACTAAAGACTTTTTTCAATTAAAGTTCAAATCATCCTGTCCAGGAGATAACGCTAATTAACACATTCACAGAGAGAGATAGAGAGAGAGAGAGAAAAAAAAAAAAACTCTCTTCCAAAGACGGGACTGAACACGCCAAACCGCCGCCTCACTCACTTGCTGGCCAGCGCCCCCCGGAGGTCGGTGTATCTGATGCCCTGCGTACCGTAGTCGCCGCTGTCGTCGTCGGTCGCCTGCACCCACGCCACCGTCGCGCCCACGCCCGCGTCTTCGGGAATCAGGACCTGGGCGGGGAGGGCGGGGGTTGGGGGTTAGCACGGTGTCCTCAAGCAGGGTTAATAATAATGAAGCATTTCCTCTTTCGTTTGATCTTGTTTTCACTCTTTATCGCTCGCTCTCGCTCTGTTGCTTGCTCACACGTACATATACACACGTAAAGACATCCACACTTATGAACATACAAATATACATAGACATAGACACACACACACACACACACACACGCGCACACGCACACACACGAAGTAAACAAATTAACGTAAGAAAAACCACCTCGCCCGCGCCCTACCTCGTACTGATCCTCGGAGAACACGGGGAAGTTGTCGTTGGTGTCCCGGATGTAGACGGTGACGAAGGCGGACGACGACTTGGGGTCCTCGGCCACCGTCTCCCGCGCCACCACCGTGAAGTTCACCACTGGAGGAAGAAAGGGAATGGCTTATTTGATATGTGAGGATGGGGAATGGATGGATGGATGGGAGGTGGTTGATAATTGATGATGGTGAGGATTGATGGTGTTGATTACGATGGTGTTGTTGGCTGATGATTTGTGACGATGATGCATAAAACTATGTCTTTTAAATCCATTCATAACAGAAATATATATGGCGAGTACCTTATGTTATATCATATCACACACTGCATTATAAACATCACGTAAAAAACAGAAAAATTCCAAGCCCTGACCTTTGACCTTCTCGTAGTCGAGCAGCGCTGGGTTCTTGACGCGGATGAGGAAGGAAGCGAAGTTGACCCCCTCGGGCGGCGTGATGTCGAACATGCCACCGTCGCCGCCGAGGAACATCCTGAAGGTGCCGTTGTTGCCCTACAGGAAGGCCGGGGAGGGGAGACGGAGGGAGAAAAGAGGGAGGATTAATACGATGAAGGACATGGGGCGGAGGAGTGAGGGGGAAGGAAGAGGATAGGGGAGAGAGAGAAAGGGAGAATGGGAGTGATAAAGAGTGAGGGGGCGTGAGAAATGAGTCCATATTCGTCATTGTTCGATATCAGATCGAGAGAGAAAAGAAAAAGGCCATTTTGTCTAGAACTGCTGCATTTTCTTTTTTTCTGTTTTTGTTGTATCGTATTCATCAAGGAGCTAAAGAACAAAAGGCTATGAGGCTAAGAGAGTAATTAACAATGCAAAGTACAAAATGGAACACGGTACACAGGAAGAGAACACGGGTCTGTGTGAAAGCATGAGTGAAAGATGAAGTTAAACGAATTGATAAATGATTAAGAGGCCAAGTGAGAGGATAAAATTCTTGAATATATAGCCAAGAAGTGAACACATGAGTGAGCAGCCAGGTGAGTGACATGAGTCGATGAATGAATGAGTGAGCGAGTCAATGAGTGTAGGCGTCGTTCAGTGGTTGGTGCGTCGGTGACGTCGGGGTAATGGGTGTGACGGCGGACGTGATTTCACTATAACTACTGATAACTGACGACAAAAGGTTCTTCGGTGGGTGCACCATATCTACACTTGGTTACTGTTGCTAGTTGGGCCGGCACTCACTCAATCATGTTTAGCATTTCCTCTTCTTTCATTCACACACACAATCATACATTTAGTATCATATAAACACTGACATACGGACACATATGTATAATCGCACACGTACACACACACACGTACACACGCACACGCACACGCACACGCACACGCACACGCACACGCACACCCACACGCACACACACACACACACAGACACGTAGACACGTAGACACGTAGACACGTAGACACACACACACACACACACACAGACACACAGACACACAGACACACACAGACACACACAGACACACACACACACACACACACACACACACACAGACACGTAGACACGTAGACACGTAGACACGTAGACACGTAGACACACACACACACACACACACACAGACACACAGACACACAGACACACAGACACACAGACACACACAGACACACACAGACACACACACACACACACACACACACACACACACACACACACACACACAGACACACAGACACACAAGACACACACACTCACACACACACACACACACACACACACACACACACACACACACACACACACACACACACACACACACACACACACATATATATATACTGTACCAACACACAAGTCTTTAACCCGCGATATTCCCCAAGTCTGGTCCCATCACTGAATGGAATTTCCTGGCCAAGGTGGGATTCCACGTTGTGTGTTTTAGCGATTATGGGCATTTGGTAGGTTAATGAACAGTCCTGTCTTGCTGTCGTTATGTTTTGTACTTGTATATATCAATTGTCGTTCTTGTTACTGCTGTTTTTATGTCAATGTTGTAATGGCTGTTGTTGTTACTAATGATGTTTTTTGCTGTTACTGATGTTACTGCTGAGCATCACCGTGAAATGAAATGTATATTGGAATAATAAGAGATGGGATGGTGAAGGAAAGAGCAGGAATGGGAAAAGGGGAAGGTTCAGCAGAACACAGGAAGGAGAGGCTGTAAGGGAGAGAGGGCAGGGTAGGGGAGTGGAAATGGGAGAGGGAGAAGGCGAGGGAGAGGGAGAGAAGAGAGATATATGTATAGATAGGTAGATTGCCAGAATGACAGAGAGAAAGACAGATAAAGAGAGAGAGAGAGAGAGAGAGAGAGAGAGAGAGAGAGAGAGAGAGAGAGAGAGAGAGAGAGAGAGAGAGAGAGAGAGAGAGAGAGAGAGAGAGAGAAAGAGAGATATACAGAGAGAGAGATACAGAGAGAGAGATACAGAGAGAGAGATACAGAGAGAGAGATACAGAGAGAGAGATACAGAGAGAGAGATACAGAGAGAAATACAGAGAGAAAGAGAGAGAAAGAGAAAGAGAGGGAAAGAAAGAGAAATACAGAGAGAAAGAGAGAGAAAGTAAAAGAAAGAGATAGTGAGAGCAAGAGCAGACAAAAACAGGGGGAGAGCAAGAACATGTGTCTGACGTGTATGCGTTGCCTCTCCGTTTGAGAAATCTACCGTTATCTCAAGAAATTTTTAATGCATCCGTCAGTCTCGGGGATGCTTACAAACATCCATAATCTTATCAAACTATTACAAATCTACAACAGATAATGGCTTTTTAGTCGGCCCATAACTACCACAACACGATAAAAAGTTGTTCTACTACCAACTCCTAGAGAAAATGTATAAAAAAATATTTTTTTCTAAAAAAAAGTACATCAAGAGGTAAAAAAGTTTTTAAAAAGAAGGGAATTTAAGGTTGGGTTAATGCGAACGTTTTTTCCCCGTCATCTGAAGTAAGTCGAGGCTAGAGGGCTAAAGAAAATGTATAGAAAAAAATACTAAACAATGTCAGCTTTTAGTACAATGTTAGAGAGAAGACAAAATCATTAAAGTATTATTTAAAAACGTATGTATATATAATATAAACACATCAACAACCATTGGGATATACAGTGCACATTAAGCCTTGCCAATTGCGCCAGGCTGTCAGCAGGAAGCGACGTATAAAAAAGGAAAGAAAATGTATTTTAAATGTTGGTGTTTATTCCAAAGAAATTCCACATTCCGGTCGCACCAGACCCTCGGTGTGCAAGTCGTCCTACAGTTCATTTCCATCATTAAAGTGGTTTTACCGATCTGTGACATAGAAAATCTCGTCATACAGAAAAGATTAATCTAAAAATTCACTTTTTGGGCGTCTGGAACACTGAGGGTCTGGCGTCGACAGCGAGCGCCATCTACGAGCGGGGCCGTCCACAGCCACAGTGTAGGGGAGGGAGGGAGGAGGCACATCGGGCGAGGGGCGGTCCAGCCATCAAACAAATATGTTCGTAATAATAATACAACATCTCGAGAAGCTTCTAAATATTTTTTCCGCATTTCCCCTGAGACCTACATGACTAACAACTACTCTGGGATTACCGGATACTGTTGAAAGGAGGGCAGGGGACTTTGCCTGCAAGCTCAGGTGCAGACAGTGTGAAAGGCAGATGACGTCACGTTCGGGTCTGACTCACGCCTCTGCACCCAAGAAATATTTGCTACGATGATTGGAGAGAATACTGATACCCATTCTTTGCAAGAAGAGAGAGGAAAACGCTGTAGGTTGAGTAGGTTTATTGACCTGAAGAGGAAACTCAAACTCGATTTCGAAATTGCTTCGTCTTTTCAATTATTATGCCGGTTTAGCGTATCGCGTTTCTCTTCTTTGCACTCACGCTGGGAATTGTTTACAAAGTGCAACGAATCATTAGTTAGAAGGCACATGGAGACTTATTTATTTAGAAAAAATGTGATTATGATAATCCATATTTTTCCTTTCACCGGATATGTATAATTGTTTAATATTTTATTTTAATTTTAACTACACTGTCACTAGCTTATAAAGGACCCCAAGACAGATAAATCATGTTTGCTTTGTCAGAGACGGTGTAAAGGGGAGTAATACATAACAGCCTCCAGATGTGGTACGTAGAGAAGAACAGCAAAACATCAAACGAAATTGAAGCCCAATTCTTTGTAGAAGATTAGTGCAATGAAGTTTCTACTTCTACAACTCTCAAGAGTTTTCTAGTCCACGAGAGGGAAATTGATTACAAAAACAGCTTAATTTGCTTATGTCATATTTAAAACTGGAAACTCGAAAATGACATTTCTTATCAATGGGTCTGGTAGAACCAGCGAAAGTATAATTGCCATTCATTGAGTAGTAAAATCGCCGTCAGGATTTCCGGTCTATAAGCAAACATGACTGCGAAGAGAACATAGCCCATTACAGTCTCCATGGCGTTTGTTTAGCGTTTATTTGTAAGAAGCTGAGATTTGTTTTAAAGATTTAAAAAAATAGGAGCCATTATATTTCGTTTTTAATCAACAGTGAGAAAAAAACACACTCGTTTAATTCTCCAATCATAAAACAATGGCAATCCCAGTTCTAACTTGCCCAAAGCAAATACAAAGACTATACAAATAGATTAAAAAAAAAAAATACATTAGTCAGCCCTCCTCTTGGACCGACCCCCGCGCCGTGCACAACCAATGCCATACGCACACTGTACACAGACACAAGGCTCAGTGTAACCATTCCTGCTTACCTGGTCATAATCCCACACAAAAATATGTCCCTTGAAAGATCGAAGCGTCATTAGGATTGTGAGCTACATATATATATATACACGACGAGAGAAAACAAATGGAAAAGGAAAAGACAAGCTCCTCACTTTACTTGATTGGAAAACCCTCATGCATGTAAGTAAACTCGTTAGCACAACATGCTGGTTTCGATGGCAAGGCACATTCTCAAATTAAATCATGTAATATTTCACACGGCACTTGTGAGACTCTACCTATTATGATCAGTGACATTATCGTACTCTGGCAGGTGACTCGGTGGATGCCTCAACTTCCTTTGCAAAATAATAATGATAATTACGAAAGAAGAAAACAAAAACTTATGGTGCATTGTGACTTTATGAAATTGCTTAAAAAACAACGAAATAACAAGAACTAATTTTTAAATGGATACACCCACGAAAAGTGAAAAGTTCAAAGCACAGCACAAAAGTTTGAACGACTAACGTGATAAGAAACTGAAATTTAAATAACAAGATTAGATATAATATTCTGATTCTGAACACACTGATAAAATAAAATAAAAACCTTATCAGCTAATTCGCATAATAATAGAAGTCATGATTTCCTAATCAAAATGAATAATCTATCATTAAATTCAGAAAACTAATCTGTTTACCGCCTTGACGAGGTTAAAAGTAAGTATGCGAGTACACCACCACCTTCCCGAAAAAAAATCATACCACAGCTAAACATTCTAATAAACAGAAAATCCTAATAAACAAATAATATCAAAACGAGGAAAAAACAACATATACAAGGAAAATCCAGAGATCCCAACCCGCCAAAAGAAAAGAAAACAAAAAAGAAAAAGAAATCAGGAGAGTTGAGGCCCCTTTCCGAAGGGCACCGAGGGGAGGGGCGTCGACGAGAGCCAGGGCGTCCTCACCTGGTCGTGGTCGTACACCTCGGGAATGGCGTCCCCTATCAGGTTGACCGGGCTGTTGAACTGGGCGCCCTCCGCGATCTCGGCGACGTAGTGGGCGGCCTTGAAGGTGGGCGTCTCGTCGTTCACGTCCTCGAGGAGCACCGTCACCTCCGTCGTCATGGTGGGAGGAGGGTCCACCACGGCGCTGTCCTCCTGCGCCTGAGGGAGTCAATTGAGTTCGTGATTTATTAAGAAACTGATCCTTTTATTGCAATGATTATTGACTTATTTCTTGTCTTCTTTGTGTACTTTCACTTGTTCATTTACTCGTATCCTGAATAACTCGCACCTTCCTCTACAATAATTTATTATATTATCGGCTTATCGATATATTGGTTCACCTACTGATTTATGCATATATTGATTCATGGATTTGTATATTCTCTATCTATTAGTTGAGTTTGAACTTTTTGCATCATTTGCATGTACTTTCCACATTTTCTAGTCTATGTTCAGTACACCAGTACATCATCTATTTCTTCGCCAATTTTCCTGCCTTCAAAACCAGAAATAAACAATCCGAAATCATCTCCACCACAGCTCCTCCCTCAACGCCAGCTGGCCTCGCCTCACCTGGATCTTGATGATGAAGGCGCCGTTGTTGGAAAGGGGGCTCTCCCGGTCCAGCGGCCTCTTGACGTAGAGCACGCCCGAGTCCCGGTCCAGCTCGAAGAGGCCCTTGTCGCCGTCCAGGATGGAGTAGGTGATGCGGTTGTTGACGCCGCGGTCGCCGTCCACAGCGCGCACTGGCGGGGAGAAGGGGAGAAAACGCAATGAATCATAATTACAATGAGTGAACTTCTTCTATAAAATAAAACACTGATACAATGTAAAAGGAATATGAACTTAACGTTTCGAACAGGTTAAGAGCTTCTTATCAGACGTACTAAAACCTGTAGTGATTCGTTTTATTTTTGTGTACACGTATGATTAGACATTAATTAATTATACGGATTAACAAAAGTTAATAAATTAAGCGTTCTAGAGATATCAGAGAAAGGACAAAGACTACTAATTATTAAAAAAAAAAAATTATCATTACTTTAGTCCACTTAGGGACGTAATCTCTATCAAGCGAAACCTCACCGGACGCTGCTATCTCTCGGCTCCTCCCTTCACCACAAACCTCCCCCCCCCTCCCCCTCCCACCCCTCCTCTCCCGTTACACTGCGATATTCTGCTGCGGATTGGGTAACTCGTCTTCTCCGAACTGCCCCGATGGGGTGCACACAAAGCACCCTTTAACACCCTCATTTCCCCAAACACCCGCCGATTTCTCCACACACACAGAGCAGGACCTAATCCCCAGGAAACTCACCTTCGAGGACCCCGGAATTGACTGGGATGTCCTCGGGGATGCGGGTGACGGGCGGCGCTTGGATGAACTGCGGCGGCTGGTCCTCGACGTCCTGCACGCGCACCACGATGGCCGCCGTGCCCGTGTTCACGCGACCGCTGATGGCCCGGTCCACCGCCAGCACCTGGTGGGCGGGAAGACGAGTCATGAGCAAAGCAAGGAGACTGAGCGCTTCTGGCGGCTGGGACAATTTAAATGGCTATGGGTTATTTACTTTTAGTTAACTATTGCTCTGGGATACTAAGAATGCGTCTAGACAGATATTTACAACGATAGATGGTTATACAAGCTAAACAAGCCCTCATATATTGAAATCTGATGACTGATTTTGTAAAGGGTTATAAACACTGTATTTAAATATAGTTCGTCAGAGAGGATATGACCACCTGTTTACACCAGTCTCACATAACATTCACGAATTCTATTTCCACGAAATAAGTATTTAGAGCCACAAAACGTAACAGATGTCAGGAAGCTATATTCTATACACATCTATATTCTATACACATACCACCAGGGTCGGAAGTAGATGCGTGAGTCATAGCATCCGCTATGTACTTTAAACAAATACAACAAAAGAAAACCACAAAACTTCATTTCCGGGAAACAGGAAAAGAGGCCAAGTGTTCTTTCCAAGAAGGGTGAAGAACGGAAGGATGTTGGGGATGGTAGAGAGGGGGGGGGGGGGGTAACAGTTGGATGAGTGGGAGGAAGAGAGTGGAGGAAAATGTGGGCGGAATGAGAGAGGAAGGGAGGGATGTGGGGAGACAGAAATAAAAAAAAAAAAAAATAGGTTGAAAGGAAAACAGACAAAAAAAAAAAAAAAAAAAAAAAAAAAAAATACGTAAACAAACCCCTTTCTATAAAAAGACGAAAGAGAAAGAGAAAGAGCAAGCAGGAGACTAGAACGGATGGGATGCCGAAGGTGAACAACGACGGGGATTCCCTCAGTGTGCCTCACCCTCAGCTGATAGAGCGACTTCCTCTCGTAGTCGAGGTCCCCGACGAGCCTGAGCACGCCCTTGCCGTCCACCGTGTTGACGGTGAACTTCTCCGCGTCGCTCTCGGAGTCCGCGTCCAGCCGGTAGATCACCTGGGGTGGGGGAGGGAGGGGGGCGGAGATATCATTAATTCATTATGGAGGTTCTTACGAATTGGAATAACAGGAACGACAAAGAAACTGTTGAATGCAGATGCAATTCCAATGAATAATTGTAGAAGTAGTACATAGATGTATTACTCCTACTATTGACACCACTTTTTTCTAATGGACTCCAGTCCTTCCTT
>NC_061849.1:17109075-17111575 GCF_019202785.1 Penaeus chinensis
GCGAGTCTCAATATATGCATCAAGACACACATATCAATCACCCTATGACTCACTACAGTTAAGGATTCGCACGTGGTGTTTGTGCAAGCACTCACTTGTGCTACAGCACGGAAAAAGGTGCGAATTACAATGGCTGGGAAACTTAATCTTCCAGAGCCCCTCGGAAGGCGATTTAGAAGGCCAACCTTCGTTCCTTCTCGGGCAGCGCTCGTGATTTGAGTCTTATTGTGCAAATAATGTGGTTCAACAGAGCAGAAAGGCAAGCGCATATATGGAGGGTGAAAGTGGCCAGGTAAACAATCCAAATCCGAGAGAGGCGGCGCTGGTAAGGAGGAGAGCCAAACGAGAGGAAAAGAGAGAGAGAGAGAGACAGAGAGAGAGAGAGAGAGAGAGAGAGAGAGAGAGAGAGAGAGAGAGAGAGAGAGAGAGAGAGAGAGAGAGAGAGAGAGAGAGAGAGAGAGAGAGACAGATGGAGAGAGAGAGAAAAAAAAAAGACAGAGAGAGAGAGAGAGAGAGAGAGAGAGAGAGAGAGAGAGAGAGAGAGAGAGAGAGAGAGAGAGAGAGAGAGAGAGAGAGAGAGAGAGAGAGAGAGAGAGAGAGAAAGAGACAGAGAAAGAGAGAGAGAGAGAGAGAGACAGAGAGAGAGAGAGAGAGAGAGAGAGAGAGAGAGAGAGAGAGAGAGAGAGAGAGAGAGAGAGAGAGAGAGAGAGAGAGAGAGAGAGAGAGCGCTTCTCCGGGAATACCATCCGCTCCTTCATCCTGGGTCTCTAAAGTTGTCTTGGCCGAGTCTTTAAGAGGCACCAAGTGTGCTTGTCATATCGGCGCGGGCATGGCATTCACAATGGCGTCCACTCTTCGGACAATGGCGCACAGATGGCGCCGGAGGAGCCGCATGGGGCGCACGATCCAAGGAGCTTTCTCCCTCTCGTTATACTTTATTCCTCAGCCTGACACGCTCTTCTGACACATGACACATGGTACACAGGAATTCTCTCTCATGCCCCGTTCCTCCTTTCAGCCTGCAAGTACCGAAGTCGACGCGCCGTGAAATGCCCCAATTAAAGAGCTGTTGTGAGCGTCGGAGATAGCGCGCGAGAAGTCAGTCGGCGGGACGGAGGCGCTGCCGTCGAGGGCGTCCTCGGAAGAGATAGCGATCGACATACGGCGAAGGGGCATCTTGATAGCCGCCGCGACAAGACAAGGGCGAAAGATTATCGCGGAGACGAAGGGGCGTTGCGCGGAGACTCTTGCAGGAGAACAGGTGGCTTTGTAAACGAAAATACACGTATACCCACCTTCAGTACACGTATACATACGTACTTGAAAACACATACTAACACACTCACACGTAAACACACACACACACACACACACACACACACACACACACACACACACACACACACACACACACACACACACGGTAATACTTCACACCCCACTCCCTTTGTCCCCCCCCCCCCTCCCCTCGCGCACAACACCTACTGACCCACTTGAATACGAAGACACAAAGGCCGACCACAAAGGCAAATGCGGACGCAAGAACGACCGCCAGGGGAGGAGGGGGGGGGGAGTGCCTCACAAAGGGAAGGGGGTGGAGGGGGGTATGCTTGGCTCCGTCCACCATGCCTCTTCTTCCATTCTTTTCACGTTTTTCTTCCTCTCTAAGTTTTTTTTTCTCTTTTCTTTCTCTCGAATTCGTATTAGCCTTCCTGCCCTTCCCGCCTCCCCCTCCACCCTATTTTTTTTCTATCTTCTCCCCCTCTCCTTCTTTCTCCTTCAAGGTCGTTCTTTCCCTTATTTCAGTTCACCCCTACATTTCTTTCCCCTTTCTGTTCATATCTTCTCCTCGACCCGCCGTACTCCCCTCCCTCACCTTCCACAGGCATTCTTTCCTATCCTTCGAATCACACCTAACCTCCCCTTTACCCCTTCTCCTCGCCCCTTAACTTCTTTCACTTTCCTCCATCCCCTATCCCTACTTTCCCTCCCTCTGCCCCCACCCCTGCTTTCTTTCCCTCCATCCCCAACCCTTACTCCCCTTCCCTCCACCCCCTATCCCTCGCTGCCTTCCTTCCACCCCCTATCCCTCGTTGCCTTCTCTCAACCCCCTATCCCTCGCTGCCTTCCCTCCACCCCATATCCCTCGCTGCCTTCCCTCCACCCCCTATCCCTTCCCTCTTCTTTCCCTTCCACCCTCCGTCCTTCCTTCCCCCAAACACAAAAGTCGTCCTTTCCTTTCTTCCAGAACGAGTTACGACCTCCTCGGACATCACCTGTACTTAGGCGTCTCTCATAATAACGGCCGACTTTTATGTTCTTGACCATAATTACGGCCAACTTCAAGACCCGCATTTCTCTCGGGTAATTACCCCGAAGGAGGCTTGTCACTAATCGTACGAAATGAATTGCTTGTAAATTACCTTCCGCGATGACCGCTCTCGACAGGTTCCCGCTCTTTTCTCTTTGCAAAATGATTTTGTAAAGAAAACGGAACGTG
>NC_061849.1:17116575-17121575 GCF_019202785.1 Penaeus chinensis
GGAAAGGAACTGAAAAGAAAGTAAAGTAAAGGAATGGAAGAGAAAGGAGGAGGAAATGAAAAGAAAGGAAAGGAAAGAGAAAGAAGGGAAATGAAGGGAAGTGAAGGAAAAGTGAGTGAAGAGGAAGGAGAAGAGAAAGGGTGAAAAAGGAAGAAAGAAAACAGGAAAGGACGGAGAGAGGCAGGGGGAGGGGGGGGGGGGGGTGAAAGGGTGCAGTTAGAGGGCGTGCGCTCTTTCATCAGGTAGTGCGCGTTTGCATATATTGCATATGTATATGTACATGCATATATATATATATATATATATATATATATATATATATATATATATGTGTGTGTGTGTGTGTGTGTGTGTGTGTTTGTGTGTGTGTGTGTGTGTGTGTGTGTGTGTGTGTGTGTGTGTGTGTGTGTGTGTGTGTGTGTGTGTGTGTGTGTGTGTGTGTGTGTGTGTGTGTGTGTGTGTGCGTTCGTGTGCGTGCGTGTGTGTGCGTGTACACGTGTGTACACACACGTGTATACATATATATATTCAAACATCATTTAGAAACAATCCTCAGTCTTTCCACCGCGCAAACCCCCGTCCAACATTCAATCTCACACAACTTCTTTATTAGTCGACCATGATTCATGCAAGCAACCTGCCTCCGACGCACCGGAATCCTCACGCACTGAAAGCATTCTGCACAAACGCCACCGCCCCCCCCCGCCCCCCCATGATCGTCTCGACTCGGGGTCTTTGTTTCTTTGTCCCTCTGCCTGCGCCAACTCCCCTCGGACAAGGAATGAGTGATGGTAAAAAAGATAATAAATGGGAGGAATATGGAAAAGAGGAGGAGGAGGACGAGGGAGAAGGAGGAGGAGGAGGAAGAGGAGGAGGAGGTGAAAGAGAAGGAGAAAGAGAAGGAGGAAGAGAAGGAGGAAGAGAAGGAGGAGGAGGAGGAGGAGGAGGAGGAGGAGGAGGAGGAGGAGGAGGAGGAGGAGGAGAAGGAAAAGGAGGACAATAAGAAGAAGAAAGGGAGAAGGAAGAGAAGAAGTAAAAGAATAACAACAAAGCAAGACAAACAAATAAAAAAATAAAAAAAACAATAGCAAGTCCAGGCCGCCCACTGTCATCCGGAGCGAGCCTGGCACCGATCACCGCCGCGCCACCAACACCAACTCAGCGCCACCAACACTGCACCACCAACACCGCGGCCAGCCTCCAACGCCCACTTCTGCCAGCGAGACGATTTTTACAGCCATTCTAAACGAGCGGCTCGCTAACGCACCGGCGTCTACAAACAGTGTACTGTTGTGGGGGGGGGAGAGGGAGGGAGGGGGAGGGGGAGGTGGAGGGAGGGGGGAGGGAGAGGTCTTAATTGCTGTTTACTGTACGAGCAAAAGCCACATTGATTTATTCCCGGCAATATGTTTGCATATGGATAGCACTCAAGATGGAAGGGGGGGAAGGAGGGAGGGGGAGAGGGAGGGAAGGGAAGGGAAGGGAAGGGAAGGGAAGGGAAGGGGAGGGGAGAGGGAGGGGAGGGGGAGGGAGAGGGAGGGGAGGGGAAGGGAGAGGGAGGGAGGGGGGAGAGAGAGAGAGAGAGAGAGAGAGAGAGGGGGAGAGAGAGAGAGAGAGAGAGAGAGAGAGAGAGAGAGAGAGAGAGAGAGAGAGAGAGAGAGAGAGGGAGGGAGGGAGGGAGGGAGGGAGGGAGGGAGGGAGGGAGGGAGGGAGAGAGAGAGAGGGGAGAGAGAGAGAGAGAGAGAGAGAGAGAGAGAAAGAGAGAGAGAGAGAGAGAAAGAGAGCATGTGTGACAGCTGCATGCTTAAAAGAAATTGTATGACGCAAAATCCGTTCCCAACACATTTTTTCATGATAAAATGTTTATCATTACATGAAGCTTTTGCGCAGCTGCAAGATTGTCAGTTTCAAGAATTTTTTTTTTTAAGTAAAGGATTTTGAGCTTCTGCCAATGTATCCCACAATTTCTTTGAACATACAAACCGTGAGAGTGAGAGTGAGTGTGTATCTTTTGTTTTTTTCTCTCTCTTTTTTGTTTCTTTCTTCTTATAATCATTATTACTTATTCTGTTTATGGAGGGGCTCACTAGTGGCAGGTACATATAAAGGCTGCATATCTAATTCGAGTATCAACAATGCATACACGGATATTCTTTAATCGCATTTAAATGATTTGGTTAAAAATGGGAGAACAAAATGTTGGACTAATGTTTTTTTGTTTTTTCAAAACAGGCGTGTGTGTGTGTGTGTGTGTGTGTGTGTGTGTGTGTGTGTGTGTGTGTGTGTGTGTGTGTGTGTGTGTGTGTGTGTGTGTGTGTGTGTGAGATAGATAGATAGATAGATAGATAGATAGAGAGATAGAGAGAGAGAGAGAGAGGGAGGGAGGTAGAGAAAGAGAGAAAGAGAGAAAGAGAGAAAGAGAGAAAGAGAGAAAGAGAGAAAGAGAGAAATAAAGAAAGAAAGAAAGAGAATGAGAGATACAGAAAAAATATTTTAAGTTCACCTCTTGTTCTCCCTCCTCTTCCTTTTCTTTTTTAATCCCCCCCCCTTTTCCCTTCTCCTCCTACTTCCCCCTTCCTTCTCCTCATCACTCCCCCCTCTTCCACCCCCCACACGCCCCATCAAGACGTCTGACCCTCAGAAAAGGCCGCAGCGGGCACGGACAGCAGCATCCTCTCCTCTCCTCTCCTCTCCTCTCCTCTCCTCTCCTCTCCTCTCGCCTGATTACAGAGGTAGCAATGCCTCATAAAATACACCCTTGCCCCGCCGCTGCCCGCCATCAAGCCCTCATATTTAACCCCCACATCTCCCCCCCACCCCCTACCCCCCTCGATACCCCCTCTTCCCTCGCCTCCCTCTGCTTGCTTGTCTGCTTGCGTGTCTGCTTGCTTGTCTGCTTGGCCTCTTGCTCCTCTTTCTCGGCCGGGTCACTCACCTGGCTCGCGCGCCCGCCCGCCCACTTCGAACCTCCGGTGCCACGCCCTTGGCTCCCGGTGGGCAACAGCATTAGGAGGATATGTGTTTTTTTCATGTGCATTGATAAGTAAATACGCAAACAGTTATACATAGATTTATATACTTGCATGAATGCATGGATGTATCGATACATATACCCGCATACCACCTTCTTCTCTTCCCCTTTCTCTCTTTCTTTCACTTTCTCTCTTCCTTTCTCTACTCTTATCTTCTCTATTCACACACACACACACACACACACATATTCATATATAAAAATATATATTATATATATATGTATTTTCATATATATATGTGTATTTTCATATATATATGTGTGTGTGTGTGTGTGTGTGTGTGTGTGTGTGTGTGTGTGTGTGTGTGTGTGTGTGTGTGTGTGTGTGTGTGTGTGTGTGTGTGAATATATACATATATATAAATATATACGTATATATGCATATATATTTATACGAATATATCATAAACCTCTCATAAAGAAATCTCAACATATTCACACACCCTCCATACTTTTCCCATCTCAATTAGCATTACATTTTTCCTGATTAGTCCTTGTCATCATTGCAGTCACCCTTACCTCTATCATTTCTCCATCAACGACAATCATTATCGGCGTCATTACCATTAGAATTAAACACACAGTGAGCGCATCAGGAGCCGAGCCAACTGGACCGAAGAACAAACCACCCACAAAGATCGTGTACCAACAGACAACAATCTCGTTCTTGCCCAACGAAGAGAAAAGAATAGAAAAAAAAAAAAATAAAAGTACAAACAAAAGATAATTTTTAAAGGATGCTCACCAGAGAGAGAGAAAAAAATCCCCACCCAACTAACAAGTTACAAATTGTTTTACTTTCGCCACGGCAGCCAATAGAGACCCGCCAAATGCAACCCTGCTATTAAGACGCCGAACTGCAAATGCGTATGTAGGACTTCAATTACAAATGGACCAATACATATTCAATTAGCTAACCTCTCTCTAAACGTCTACTAACCCTCCCTCTCCCATTTCCTCTCTACTCAGCCTGCGAAGTGTGCACGTGTGTGTCTAGTTGTGTATGCAAGAGTGTATTTGCGTGTGCGCGTCAAATGGCACATTATATTTCTTGAACTCTGAGCCCGCCCGAGTGCGAGTGCGTGCGTGTGCATGTCGCCGCACGAAAGTGTCCTCCCCGACAAGGAAGTTTACGTTTCTTCGCCCCCCCCCACCCCTTGCCCCTCACTCCCTCCTCCCTCCCCTGCGGTCCGGACGCACTTCCTCCGAAGGACCACACACACCGAGGGGCGTCGCGAACTCGACACACGACCACGACGGGGCGCCGCTGCGAGGGAGACGGGGAAAGGGCTTGGTAGTACCCCTTGAGAGAGAGAGAGAGAGAGAGAGAGAGAGAGAGAGAGAGAGAGAGAGAGAGAGAGAGAGAGAGAGAGAGAGAGAGAGAGAGAGAGAGAGAGAGAGGAAGAGAGGAAGAGAGAGAGAGAGGAAGAGAGGAAGAGAGAAAGAGAGAGAAAGAAGAGAGAGAGAGAGAGAGAGAGAGAGAGAGAGAGAGAGAGAGAGAGAGAGAGAGAGAGAGAGAGAGAGAGAGAGAGAGAGAGAGAGAGAGAGAGAAAGAGAAAGAGAGAGAGAGAGAGAGAGAGAGAGAGAGACGAGGTAGACCAAAGAAAGGAAGACGCAGGGAAGGAGAGAAGGAGGAGGAGGGGGAGAGGGGACAGCAGAGAAAGAGGAAGGAGGAGGGAGAAAGAGAAGAGAACGAGAGAGAGAGAAAGAGAGCGCGAGAGAGAGAGAGAGAGAGAGAGAGAGAGAGAGAGAGAGAGAGAGAGAGAGAGAGAGAGAGAGAGAGAGAGAGAGAGAGAGAGAGAGAGAGAGAGAGAGAGACGAGGGACACCAAAGAAAGGAAGACGCAGGGAAGGAAAGAGAGGGAAAGGCAGGAGAGAAAACATAGAAACATAACTGAAAGAAAAAGGGAGTAAAGGAATGAGCGAGAAACCAAAAGAGAGAAAACAAAAGACTGGAAGAGTGCACAACA
>NC_061849.1:17126575-17136575 GCF_019202785.1 Penaeus chinensis
TGCACGCCTGTTACGGTCGAAAGCCCCTTGAAGCATCATAATTCAAACCTCTTTTGGTAAGGACTAGGCTCTTGCGAGTGACTTCGACTGCTGCCCAATCCATAGAGCCCGAGTAGCGAGTGCTTTCGGAAGCTCGTGCGAGAGGTCGGGAGGCTGAGCGCCCACACAGAACTACGAGGGGCTTGCTGCAGCTCGCCCGTCACAAACGCAATTAAGGTAGAGATCACAGGTCACAAGGGGGGGGGGGGAGGGGAGGATGGGAAGCGAAGGAGCGGTAATGCACCTCGACCCCCCCCCCCCATCCCTACCCCATCCCCACCCACTTGCCCATTTACCCAGTCTCCCCAATCTCCTTCCTTCCTTTTCTACCTTGCTTACACGCCCCCACACATCCCACGCACACATACACATACCCACCTGCCCGCCCGCCCGCCCGCCCGCACCCCGGAACAAAGGGATGGGCGTGAGCGTCCGTGCCAACACGCTGCCCATTAACCGTGACTTCCCCCTCCCGCGCGTCCACCCGCCCGCATCCTAAGTCACGGTTTTTACGTCTTGGTGACCTACTTGTGGGTGACCTATAGGGAGGGGGAGGGGGGGGGGTGAAGGACGCAAAACAGATGGCGCGAAGACGAAGGTGAAGGAAAGGCACAGGTGGCGGGTTGCTTTGTCCTGGGAGGGGCGAGGGGAAAGAGCCAGCTGAGGCCCAGGAATCGAACGCAAGGAGGAGAGAGCCAATCAGGTGGCGAGGAACGGGCGAATGGGAGAGACAGAAAGGAGGGAGAATTGGGGGGAGGGGGTGAAACTGCTGGCTCGAGTCACAATGGCCGAGGCATTAATCACATATGAAAAAAGAAATATATTTTTTCCTAATCGTTCCGGTTTATTAACTGCGTTATTGCTTTTGTGTGCACATATGAATATATATATATATATATATATGTTTATATATGTATATATACACATATATATATACATGAATGTATGTATTTATGTATGTATGTATGTATGTATGTATGTATGTATGTATGTATGTATGTATGTATGTATGTATGTATGTATGTATGTATGTATGTATGTATGTATGTGTGTGTGTGTGTGTGTGTGTGTGTGTGTGTGTGTGTGTGTGTGTGTGTGTGTGTGTGTGTATTTAGAGAGAGAGAGGGAGAGAGAGAGAGAGAGAGAGAGAGAGAGAGAGAGAGAGAGAGAGAGAGAGAGAGAGAGAGAGAGAGAGAGAGAGAGAGAGAGAGAGAGAGAGAGAGAGAGAGAGAGAGGGAGAGAGGGAGAGAGAAAGAGAGAAAGAGAGAAAGAGAGAGAGAGAGAGAGAGAGAGAGAGAGAGAGAGAGAGAGAGAGAGAGAGAGAGAGAGAGAGAGAGAGAGAGAGAGAGAGAGAGAGAGAAATGGGGGGTCTAAAGAGACAGAAAGAGAAAGACACTGACAGAGTACGTGCATGTAACTGTATGTGTGTATGTAAAGATGACATGGCAATAATGTGCATAATAACATTAGCAATAGCAACCAGCAATCACCTCTCCTGTCGTGCTCCAGCAAAGGCTTACCAACACCGTTTCGTCCTTGTGCAACGAACGTGAGTGCATTATCAATATCACACCGACTTCCTCTCTAAGAAAGTTTACACAATAAAAAGCTCCAAATTATATCCCGCGGAATTGCCGTGTCATAAGGAAATGCCATAATAATTGCTTTCGCAACCGAAAGACACACACACTGCCGCGCATACGCAACGGCCTTCTCGATCTCTCTGCCCACTCTCTCTTTTCTCTTCTCCTTTCTCTCTCTCCACTTCTCTCTTCTCTCCGATCTCTTCCCTATTTTCTCTTCTCTCTACCTTTCTCTCTCTTCTCTCCTCTCCTCTATATATCTCTTTTCGTCTCTCCTCTCTATCTCTATTTCTATCTCTAGCACGCGCGCGCGCACACACACACACACATATTTCATAAAAAAAAATGGCTGCACACAACCAGATCGCTGACAAGCTGACGAAATAAAAGAAAATCCTTCAAAATCCGCAGAACGACCCCCGAGAACGAGCAGCAACGACAGCGCCTCCTCTCGAAGTCGTCCTCGAACCCCCTCGCGGCACCCACGCCTCCCGTCCCGTGTCTCGCCGTCACGCTGCCGACGATGGCTCCCGGCGGCTCCCGAAGAACATGTGACGTCGGGTCCTATCGCTCTTGGCAAATCGGATCGGCTGGCTGGTTTCTTGACGTCGTCGCGTCGGCAAGCTGTCTCGAGGCAAGTTGAGTAACGGAGGTCAAGATGCTGTGTTCATTCCTGAATAGTCATGGCACCTTATGTCCCTTACTTTCTTTTTTCTAATTCATTATACTGTAACAATAAATAACATTAATTTCTAGATTACTAAATCGTTTTCGGGAGTTCCACCTAGATATTCACTCCTTAGCCTAAACGAACATGCCCAAACTCTACGGAGACGGCACGCCACCTTTTGAATACCCGCAACAGCAAAGGAAAACGAAAGTCGAATTGAGAATCATGCATAGCAACCTCCTGGTCAGCATCTCGGCATCTCAATCGACGACGGGGAAATGACGCGGCACTTCAGGCTTATTTTTGCTTTTGTTTTTTTACGGTGAAAGGAAAAAAATAAAATTGTTCCTTCTGGTACGGCCACCGTGGAGCATCTGGCATGGTCGGTACTGACGCAATCTATTAAAAATGGCCTTTCAATATACACTGACTTCCCAGACTACAAAAATGGCGCCTTGACTGGTATAACCGCATTACCCCAAGGCTATCATAAAAACTAAATATATAAATACATACCTTGAAAAGCAACCACAAACGCATTCCGTGTGTCCTTTTCATCTAATCAATTTTCCACCTTACCTTGCCCACCTGGTTCATAAAAAGAAACAAAATGAGAAAAAAAACATATCAACGGTCATCGTCCAGACCGCAATAACAGCAAATCAATTTCCTTCTCACGCATTACAGACGGTAACATCACTCCCCCTCCCTCCCCGCCTCTTCTCCCCCCGCCTCTTCTCCCCCCCCCCCTCTCTCTCTCTCTATCCCTCTCCTTCTCCCCCCCCCCTCTCTCTCTCTCTCTCTCTCTCTCGCTCTCCCTCTCTCTTTCTTGCTCTCACTCTCTCTTTCTTTCTCTCCCTCTCCTTCTCCCTCTCCCTCTCCCTCTCCTTCTCCCTCTCCCTCTCCCTCTCCTTCTCCCTCTCCCTCTCCCTCTCTCGCTCTGTCGCTCTCTCGCTCTCTCGCTCTGTCGCTCTCTCGCTCTCTCGCTCTGTCGCTCTCTCGTTCTCTCGCTCTCTCGCTCTCTCATCCCCTTCCCCATCCTTCTCTCGCGTTCTCCTCCATTCTCCCCTTTTCCTCTTCTTTCTTCTAGCCCCTTTTTTACCGGCGCTGCCATTACGGTGCTTCAGTGTACGATGCTTGATTAACCTCACTACCTGCAACCGCACCTTCCCGTCCACCTTGCCTTGTACCTGCTTGCTTCTGCATTCACCTTGACTCGTGGTTGGCAGGCACACATGCTTGCAGGGACGAGGCACGCAGAGCGGCACAATGACGCACGTTCACACTCGCGCACACGCACAAGCGCACACTGACGGACTCACACGCACGCAATCTATCGCCAACATTTCCTGTATGCAATGCTACCTATTCTCACCTTCATGAAGATATTGCCAAACGCCACGATGATTCTAGAACACAAAAGCCTTAAGGCAATACCATTTCGAAGGAGACAAAGGCTACCTTCATGAATACCTATTTCAAGTCGAACATTGTACCCAAAGTTCCGTTCGTGGCCCACAACCTCATTATCATAAATGGCTTATTCTTCCTATCGTTTCAGATCGCATAAACCGAAAATGACATTTCCTTTTAAGTAAATGATAATCAAGCTATCGGACTTTCTCTCTCTCGCTGCCTGAGAGACTGAATAAAAAATCGCCATCACCTCCGTCCTTTCGTGGCCTCATGCCCTGACCTCACGTGTAATCCTGAGATACGAATCCCTTCTTAACGTGACCTATCATGACCTCCTTCCTTCCCTCTCCTCCATCTTCCTCCCCTTTCTTTCCTTCCTTCCCCTCTCCCTCCCTCCTTCCCCAAAACCAAACAGGCGTGACACGAAGGTACATCGTGACACAGACCTAAATGGAGAGAGAAAGAAAGAAAAAATCAACTGCATTTTTTTTACTTAGAAGTTTAATTAAGGGCTTGTTTCAAACATGTTTCCAAGACATGTTCGAGCGTGTTTCCTGTTTTCACCTCCGAAAACGTGCGTGAGTGATGCGTTGGGTTAAATGCTTATCTTAAAAAATATGGATAGTAAGGTAACTGGTGGGTAATGCTTAATTAAATGTTATAAGAGAAATGATAAAAAAAAAACATAGATAATCTATAATGACAGCAATGACAACAACAACATGATGGTGTGAGAGAGAGAGAGAGAGAGAGAGAGAGAGAGAGAGAGAGAGAGAGAGAGAGAGAGAGAGAGAGAGAGAGAGAGAGAGAGAGAGAGAGAGAGAGAGAGAGAGAGAGAGAGAGAGAGAGAGAGAGAGAGAGAGAGGCTGACTGACTGACTCTGACTGCTGCTCACGATCACCCAGTCATGCAGAAACACTACCCTGCTTAATTTGCATGTCCCCACATCCGGTTAAAGGCAAAGGGAGGAAGGCGGCTGTAGTGACCGGCTTGGGAGTTCGTCTGAGCGCTGTGTGGTCCGGCGTGGCTGACGTGAGGCAACAAAAGAAATTTGTAAAACTAAACCAAAAGGGGCGAAAGAGAGAGAGAGAGCGAAGGGTGAGGGAGAGGGAAGAATACGAATAGGGGAAAACTAATGAAAATAGAGAATGAGAGAGAGAGAGAGAGAGATAGACAGACAAACAAACCCCATTATAACAAATATCAAGAACTGAGCATGCGCATCCACACCTTCCCCATGTCACAATGGCGTCTCATCATTAAGACTTCATGCAGCAACATACACGAGGCGTCCAGTCGCCCCCCCCCCCCCATTCCTCTCAGCCGTCTTGTTGTCCACCCCCTCCCCCTCCCCCTCTCGTCTTACACGATTAATAATTCAGGATCACACGGCCCCTTGCGGCATCACGGTGACCAAACGTGCTTCATACCGCAACCGGAGAGTCAGAGCGGCCGTTACGAGGAGATGGACCTGTTACCACGGGCTTCGTAACCGGGAACCTGGGCCCTTGCGAGATCGGGCAGCCATCTGCATTCCATTCCTTGGTTTGGTTTCGTCAGGTGCAGTACCGAGAGAGGGGAGGGGAGAGTGTCAGGAGAGAGGAGAGGAGAGTGAGGAGAAAAAAGAGAGAAGAGGGAAAACACATGAGAGGATAGGGAGAGACGAGAGGGGAAATAGAGATGGGAGGTAGAATAGGGACGAGAAAGAGAAGACAGATGAGGATATAACAGAGAGGAGTGGGGAGAGGGAGAGAAAAGAGATAATAACAGAAAAAAACAAGAGGGGAAAATGGAGACCGACTGACTTTCTTTGAAATTCCACACCTCGCCTTCCGCCCTAAGCTCACCGACAGTGGCGTGAGAACTCGAGAATTCCTCAAATGGCTAAATTTAGAATTCGAGTTTCCGCTTGCGAGAGGGAAGTGGCGTGCGAACCGATTGAGCGACCACAGCGAAATTAGGACCAACTACTAATCACTACTGACCGCTACTAGCCTACTTTCGAGGCGAGTCTACGCTTCACTGAGGCTACTGCCACATACACGCGGGTTTATGCAATCGCCGGCATGGGAGGCTGCAGATGATGAGTGTAGGCTTCCTGTCTTTCGGTAGATTTACCTCCTTGGAGAAAAAGCAGACAGATAGATAGACAGATAGAGAGAAACGGAAAGACAGAGAAACAGAAAGAGAGAGATAAATAGACACACACAGACTACCACCATTACCAAACTGATTTTTCCGCAGTGCCACCACGTGAGGAACTTTCATTTCCCGAATCCCGCTCTCTTTCACCCCCATTTACCTCTCCCCTTTCTAGACGAAACCGAATGGAGGAAACGGCGATGACGAAAACGACGACGAAGAGGAGGAAGAGGAAAGAGGAGAAGGCGATGAACCGAGGAACGATCGCAAATTGGCTGATCGAGCGCGTGATCCCAGCAAATGGCATGATTTAGGGGCTTCATTCCATTGCCACGGCGGTCACGGCGACGGCGGGCGTTCCCTTAGAGAGCGATGAAGGCAGATAGCAAGAAGGACGGAGGCAAATCCTGGGGAGGGCTGGGGAGGGCTGGGGAGGGGTGTGGAGGGGGGAGGGGTTTGGAGGGGGGAGGGGGGAGGGTTATGGAGAGGAGGGGAGAAGAGGGGACTGGGAGATAGAAGAGTGAGAAGAGACTGGAGACACGCAGATAGATAGATAGTTAGATGGATAGAGAGGCAGACAGATAAAGATAGAGAGATCAAAGTGTGAAAGAAACCGAAAATAGAAGTTATAACCCACGGAGATCCCAAAGCGCCAACAAATATTCACCACCTTCGACTCCCCCCTCTCAGACGCAAAAATAAATCACAAAAACACGAAAAAGAAAAATACAAAATCTAAACAGAATAAAACAAAAAATATGCAAACCAACAGCCAGCTGAACCTTTGATGTTGATGTCCGAGAGAGAGACAAAAATTCTCGCCGGGAATGTCGAGCGCGCGGCGGAGGGCGGCGGGGAAAGTGAACACTGCAGTTCGAGACGACTTGAAATGTCGTGCTTGTATTTCGTACTTTCTTCTTTTTCTGTTCTCTCTCTCTGCTCTCTCTCTGCTCTCTCTCTGTCTCTCTCTCTCTGTCTCTCTCTGTCTCTCTTTGTCTCTCTTTGTCTCTCTCTCTCTCTCTCTCTCTCTCTCTCTCTCTCTCTCTCTCTCTCTCACACACACACACACACACACACACACACACACACACACACACACACACACACACACACACACACACACACACACACACACACACACACACACACTCACACACACACACACACACACACACACTCTCACACACACACACACACACACACACACACACACACACACACACACACACACACACACACACACACACACACACACACACACACACACACACTCTACCCCGCCCCCTCTCTCTATCCATTCCTGTCTGTTCCCTATGTCTCTCTCCCTCTTTCTATCTCTCATTTCTCTCCTCCTCTCGCCCCCCTCCCTTCCACCCCTCCCTCCTTCCTTCCCAAACCCACCCCGACTTTCCTCGGTCTTTTCCTCCTCCCGACACCAAATTCTCGAGACTCGCCGCCGACAAGACCTCGCCGAACACGTTTTGTAAACACCTCGGCATCTTGTCATGTCATTGTCTTCCCCCCCCCCCCCCCCACCCTCTTTTTTTCGGTCGCCTGTGGAAAGTGTCTCTAGATTAAGCGATAGGTGACGTTCTCCGTTCCTTTTTGAGTGAGTAATTCTTGTTCTCTTTAGCGCCGTGTCATCAAGCTATATCGGGTTCTCTGGTATCGTAAATTTGAAATGAAAAGTGTGTTTCTATTTGAACACTGCACGATATCTCACAAAAGGTGATGTTTTATGTGCTATACAGAGGGCGGGAAATGTGCACCTCCTATTATTCACTTTCTCTCCTATCCTATCTCTCTCTTTTATTTTTCCCTATCCGTTCACTCTCCTACCCTTTGTTTCTCCGACTCCTTTCCTCTCCTATTTTTCTCTCTCCATTACTTTTTCTGCCGCTTCCTCCTCCCTCTTCCCTTCCCATTTCTCCTCGCCCCCCCCCCCCCCCCCCCCCCCCCCCAACCCGAACCGCCTGACCTCTGCCGCTGCCCCGCCGCACCCCCCCCCCCCCCCCCGTATCCTTGGCCGATTCCTGCCATAATTATAAATTGCCTTTCGCGCCGGAAGTGAACGAGCGCCAAAAACAACAACCCTGGCCGCGTCTAATGCTTGAGAACCGTTCGAGCTCTTTTCTCTTCTCGCCTCTTGCATCGCCTCGCTTCGGCGTCCGCGCTTGATGCCCTTTCACCCTTCTGCTGCTCCCCTCCGCCCCTTCCTTCGTCATCGTTATCTTTCCCTTTATTCGACCTCTTCTTTTACCTTCGTCAGTGTTTCTTCGCCCTCTTCTTCTTCTTCTTCCCTTACATTTTATCTTATAATTGTTACAGCTATTGCTGTTAATACTATTTTTCTCCCCCTCTTCCTCCTCCTCCCTTTCCCTGTTCCTCCAGCTCTCCCTTTCCACTCGCATCCCCGAGGACGGATTAGCGGCCCCAAATGCCACGGGCACCGCTGAGGCGTGGAGCGGGAGGGACGGCGCTGCACATCCGGGAATGCGCCGCTCGACCCTATCGTAACTGTGCATAACTTATCAATGATACGTATGACTGTTAGAGCTTGCTACAAAGAAAAAGTGAGACGCACCAATATTATATATATACAGGTAATCTTATATATGTAATTCCAGACGTGGAAAACCGGGAATAGCCCGTGAAGGCCGCTACCACGCACCGCTTCGCCATTGCGAAAAACTACGGGTTTTTGGATTTGAAAATTTGCAAGATCTCGTCGCAGATAAACCGACCAGTTTTTCCCCCACAAATCAGTGTCATGCGCATAATCATGGCCGATTGCCCAAGCAGATTATACCTTCTCCTCCCCCCCTTTAGCCTCACTGCTTGTCTTGTACCCTACGATGCCCAGTGACCTTCAGGGAAATTATAAACGATAAGCAGTACAAAAAAATAAATCGACAAACGCGCATGAACGAAGTATATACATTTTATGCAAGCACACACATCCTTCCTAGCTCCCTATAGCATAGTCAAGAATTTCTCTCCCTCCCTCTCCCTCTCCCTCTCCCTCTCTCTCTCCCTCTCTCTCCCTCCCATTCCCTCTCTCCCTCTTTCCCTCCCTCCTCCCCTCTCTCCCTACCTCTCCATCCTCCTCTCCCTCCCTCTACTCTCACTCTCGCTCGCACTCAAGGGCAGTCAGGGACATCCCCGAGCATCTCCTGCGGCGCATTACAATCGGGCATGAGTGGTTTACCGCTCGGAAGGTCGCCTGGCGTTCCCTTTCGTTAAAGGCTGTGTTTGCTCTTCAATATGTACAATCAGAAGAACAAAGACATACAAAAGAACACGCACAAGCAGACGCACTCGCACATGCGTACCCACACACGCGCACACACACATACACACACACACACACACACACACACACACACACACACACACACACACACACACACACACACACACACAACCACACACACACAACCACACACTTACTCACTCACTCAGAAAGTGAATGAGAATAATTGTTGTTTATGTAATGTACAACGAGCATTCGCAACATCCGTGATAAATCTTTTAGCTGAAAAAGAGTAAATACCCCTCCCCCCTGAAACAATGCTGAGTAATGGAACTCGAAGCTGCTCCGATGGACCTGACAAGACTGTCATCATTAAAGATAATTAAAGATAACTTCCGGTCTCTGGATTTTCTGTGCCACCCGCCTCTTTCTTTTTCTTTTATCTCTCGTTTAACTTTTTCCACACATAATAGCATTTTCTCAAGTATCTACTATCATCAAACGTCCAGTAAACTACCAATTACTATTTATCTTGTTCACTCTGTCCTCTCCCATCCCTTAAGGAATACAGTAAAATCCACCATATATATATATATATATATATATATATATATATATATATATATATATATATATGTATGTAACGATAACAGTTTGTTTGTCGACTTACAATCAAGCTACAACTACAATATAATGCACACGTAGTTTTAATAGTAAATCAGATTCTAAAAGTAACCCTTAAATGACAGATGTGTGGGAGAATGAATGAATGAATGAATGAACAACTGAATAAATGAAAGAAGGAATGAAAATACTCGTGACTGTCAGTCTTCCCTTCGCCCTGACCCGTAAGGAAAGACGACGTCGCCCAAACAAACAACATGTATTGATGCATAA
>NC_061849.1:17146575-17151575 GCF_019202785.1 Penaeus chinensis
GAGATCATGATGAGAATAACAAAAATAACAACAATAACGATAATGGCAACAGTTATCATCATAATCAATAAGAACAAGAATAGGAACTGAGAATGAAAATTAGATTAAGAACCATAAGAATGATAATAAAAAGAAGAAAAATAGACTTTGACGAAGGAGGAGAGAGAAACAAAAGAAAATAGACGATGACGAAGGAGGAGAGAGAGAGAGAAAAAAAAAAAAAGAATTACGCCCGCGGCATTCTCCGAAATATGGTTCTGCAACACCTGCGCCGGGAAGCAAGCATGAGGGCCGGAAAAGGGACCCTCTTAGCGCCGTTTTTCACGAGAGACGATGGCCGCTCATAATCGCCGTGTTAAAGGCACCGTCATTAGCTATACTCGCTCGCTGGCCCAAGATTATGGTGACGGCCGTGAAGGCAACATACCATGATAATTTGCTTCGGGACATACATACCCCCCATCTTCCTTCCCCTCCCCTCCCCTCCTCTCCCCTCTTCTCTCCTCTCTTCTCCTTTCCCTCCTCTCCCCTCTTCACTCCTCTCTTCTCCTTTCCCTCTCCTCCCCTCCCCTCCTCCCCCCATTCTCTCCTCTCTTCCCTTTCCTTCTCCTTCCTCCCCTCTCCTCCCCCCTTCCCTCTCTTCTCCTCTCCTCCCCTTCCTTCCCTCTCCCCCTTTCTCCTCCCTCCCTCCCCCCACTATTTTCTGGGGCACGAGTGACCACACCCTGCATTTAGAGAGAGAGAGAGAGAGAGAGAGAGAGAGAGAGAGAGAGAGAGAAAGAGAGCAGAGACAACGGAAAACATGAGTGAATGAGGAGAAAACGAAAGAAGGAAGAGATGCGACATTGCGAAGCGAAAGAGGGAAAAAAACGAAGGAAAGAAAATAATGAAAACACGGCTAGGCCAACAAGGAGTAAATGTAGACCTACGATGACCGCGACAGACGAAATAGATGTAGGCCATTGGTGCGGTGTGCAAAAGGGGAGGGGGAGGGGGAGGGGGAGGGGGAGGGGGAGGGGGGGGGGAGGGAGAGGGGAGGGGAAGGAGAGGGGTAGGGGGTGGGGAGGGAAAGGGGAGGGAGAGGGGAGGGAGAGGGGGAGGGGGTTGGGAGGGAGAGGGGAGGGAGAGGGGGAGGGGGAGGGAGAGGGGAGGGGAGGGAAGGGAAAGGGGAGGGGAGGGAAGGCAGAGGGTAGGGGGAGGGGGAGGAGTAAGAGGAAGAGGAATGGGAAGAAATTGGGTTGAAGAATAGGAGGATATGAATAGGGGGGAAAGTGAGGGAGAGGAGGAGGAGGAGAAAAAGGAAGAAGAAGACGAGGAGGAAGAGAAAGGTTGACGAGGAAGGCGTGGCCGATTCGAAGGGAGAGCGAGGATGTTAGAAGTCTGCTCGAGAGAAATGCCGCCACTTTCAAACTTTAACCGATGACGCAGTGCAAACAAGCCTACCTGGATGGTCTTTCGGCGAGAGGACCACACAGTCAGACGAGGCGGGAACAAGAGAAGAGAAAAACAAAACAAAACAAAACAAAACAAACAAAAAATCAACAAAACGCCCCTCTCCGAAGTTGCAAACAACGAAAACAAAATCGCCCTCCGTTCTCCCTCCCTCCCCCTTTTCTTCTTGCCCCCTCCCCCATAACCCCCACTACACCCCCACCCCCCCACCCCCTCTAACCTCTTCTCCTCCCTTAGAAACATTCAATAAGTCACATCCATTAACAGTCGACCTGAACCCCATGGACTCGCGACCTCCTCTCTCGCTAAGATGATATCACGCGAGTCGGGAAGAGGAACAGAGAGAAAAAAAGAGAAGAGAAAGAGGAGAGACAGAAGAGAGATAAGAAGGGGGAGAGAAGAGAAAGAAGAGAGAAAAGAAGGGGGAGAGAAAAGAAAGGAGAGAAAAGAGAAAAAAGAAAGAGGAACAGAGGGGAAAAAGATAGAAAAGAATGAGGAGAGAGAAAAGAAAGAGGTGAGAAAAAAGAGAGAAAAGAAAGAGGTGAGAAAAAAGAGAGAAAAGAAAGAGAAACGGAGAAATAAAAAGAGTGAAAAGGAGGAGGAGAGAGAAAAGAGAGAAAAGGAGGAGGAGAAAGAAAAGAGAGAAAAGAGAGAGAAACAGAGAAAAAAGAGAGAATCGAAAGAGGAGAGAAAAAAGAGAGAAAAGAAAGAGGAGAGAAAAAAGAGAGAAAAAAAAGAGAGAAAAAAAAGCAGAGAAAAGAAAGAGGAGAGAAATAAGGGAGGGAAAATAGAACGCTAACCACCACCTTCCCCTTCTCGCTGATATCGCGCAACATAGAAAAAAACACAGAAATATAACAAAGACTAATTGAATACAACGCAAGCAAAAACAACAAAAATATGAGAATAAAAGAAAAGAAAAGAAAGAAAGAAATAAAAAGAAGAAGAAAATAACTCACACCACCACCTGTACCGACAATACCGATAATGCTATCACAAAAAAAGGCAAAATCAAACAGGAACAAAAAAAAAAAAAAAAAAAAAAAAAAAAAAAAAGACGAAGAAGAACAAGAACAACAAGAAATAGAAAAGAATAATGAATTGAGGAAAATACACTCAACCGATAATATCAACCAAGACGGGGAAATCTAAGAGCCGCCCGAAGACTGGAGGAAAGCGAAGCCTGCCCGCCGTCGCTGAACAAGCAGCCGGCACTTTACGCCTCTTTTTTTCTCTTAGGAGGAGGAGGAGGAGGAGGAGGAGGAGGAGGAGGAGGAGGAGGAGGAGGAGGAGGAGGAGGAGGAGGAGGAGGAGGAGGAGGAGGAGGGGAGGAGAAGGAGGGGAGGAGGAGGAGGAGGAGGAGGAGGAGGAGGAGGAGGAGGAGGAGGAGGAGGAGGAGGAGGAGGAGGAGGAGGAGGAGGAGGAGGAGGAGGAAAAGGAGGAGGAGGAGGTGGAGGTGGAGGTAGAGGAGGAGAAAAAGAAGAGAAAGAAGAATAGAAAGATTAAGGAGAAAAACAGAAGAAGAAGGAGAGAAGGAGGAAGAGGAACAGGAACATGAAAAGCCGCCTCCCCTGAAGGGGTCAAGAGGGGGCGAGATAGCGAAGGAAGTAGGATAGGGGGGGGGGGGGGGGTAGAAAGAGGGAGGAAGGAAGAGCGAAGAAGGGAGAGAGGGAGGGAGAGGAAAGTAGGGAGGAAGCAAAGAAGAGGAGATCGAGGGGAAAGGAAAGAGAATAGAAGGGAGGGAAGAATGAGGAAGAGGAAAAGAGAAGGAAAGGAGAAAAAAAGGTGAGGAATGAAGAAGGAAGATGAAGGAAGGAAAATTATCAAAAGAAGCAGACAAAACGAGGAGGAGGAGTAGAAGTGGGGGGAAGGAGGACGAGGAGGAGCAGGAGGAGGGACACCAAGGAATTAGAAAAGGACATGGACAAAGATCAAAGGTCGGAAGCTCAGGTCGTGCGATGGGCAGAGGGGAAGGGGAGAAAGGGAGAGGGCAGGGGAAGGGGAGAGGGGGTTGGGAGGGGAGAGGTTCAAGCAGGCTAACCTGTGCGAGACTGACCACGCCCTAGTGCGGTCACGAGCCCGGAGGGGTAATCCGGGGTCAGCTCGGGGCAAGACAGGCACACGCCGCCTCCGAGACTGCAAGGCACATGGTTGCCTGGCGCGGCAGGAGGAGGGCCGCTCGTAAAATAGATAGACGTAAAGAGACTTCGAAAAGATATATATGTCTATACGTATATAAAAGCACACGTGCGCAATCGCGCATATTTGTACATACATAATTGAGTATGTCAATATAAACAAACAAATATATATATACTGATAAATAAAAAAAACAGTTTATGCACACAACTGAAGAAAATACTTTTACATATATAGAGACCATCGTGTTCCTAGACGGAAAAAAATATCTTGCAAGATTTTACTTTGCGAGGGAGATTATTAGAAAAATATTACTAAAAATCGTCTCTCTGAGGCCCCTGTCACGTGATCAGCGCTTCTAAAGGAAATGCAAATTCAAAAAGGGATAAACCTTCTATTCTTGTGAATATAAAAAGAATATTCAAACTTTACAACAACATATCGAAAATGTGAAAGGCAGATGTTCAAAAAAGGGGAAACAGCAAGACTTCTTATTAAAAACAGGTGGTCGAGCCCATATTAGGAAAAAAATAATGAGTAAAAAGTTATGTTAAAAACTTATGACGGGGATAGTATACTGGTCCTATAAACGAAAACGAAAGAAGAGACAGGTGGATTAAAAAAAAGCGGAGAAAAAATAGGTGATAACTAACCAACGGCCATAAGTGTCATAAACTCACAGGGAAGGGAAAAAAAAAATGGTCCGTTTTTTTCTCCACATTAGCATAAGCGTTAAAATCTCTCGACTTTCACTTCTATCTTTCCCTCTAATCATCAACTGAATAAAACGTATGTTAATTCCCGCTAAATTCAACGCACAGGCATTAAATGAATAACTGGCAACTGACGCCTTTTGGTTTTGCAAACGGCCGCTGGGTTGCTGCTTGCAACTGCTATGTTCCTTATGCACGGGGCGGAGACTTCGAGGTCTTTCGCGAAGTGTCAGGTCGGATTTTGAGAAACAGAAAAGGGGATAATAGTGTTGTTGTTGGTGGCGATGATGACGATTATGATGTGTTGACAACAGTGATGATCATAATGACGGTGATGACGGCGATGATGACGATGATGCGCAGGCCCTGACCGGCAAGCCGAAGCGCCAATTGAGGTGTCTCGGGCGGCCCCATCGCCTCCTCTCAAATTCTTTAACAGCCAAAGATAAAGATAATGAAGTTAACGCCAAAGTGCACCTCCTCCCCCTGTCAACGCGGGCGCCGGAGAATCGTGGGCGTGGGCGTTCCGAAGGAGGCCGCCCGCGTCTCCCGTCTCCTTCCCTTGCCCATCCTCCAATATGTCTCTGTCACGCCCGCACGCCCACACGAGCGACGAAACACGCCCGTCATTAGCGCCTCTTTCTTTTGAGAAACTGTCCGCCCTCGTGACCTGCGCTCAATGGCACAGGCTGGGGG
>NC_061849.1:17159075-17214075 GCF_019202785.1 Penaeus chinensis
CTAATATAAGTGAATGAATGAGTGAGCAAGAGGGCATGTGTGCGAGGGGCGAGAAGAAGGCCAACCCACCAGCCTGCAAAAAGAGAGACGCAGAGAGAAGGAGGCGAGCGGATCAAAGGCCCTACAGAAGGCGAGGGATCGAAGGAGGGCGCCGCGAGGAGAGGGTCAAGCGCCTCTCAATCTCCATCGTCTGGAAATCCCGCACCTGCGAGAGGAGAGGAGGTGGAGGGACAGAGGAGAAAGGAGGAGAAGAGAGAAAGAGAGAAAGTAGAGAAAAGAGAGGTTAGAAAAGAATTGATTGAGAAGAGAGGAGAGAAAGTAGAAAATGAGAGGAAGTAAGGCTAAGAATAGAAGAGAATCGAAGAGAAGAGCGGTCACGTAAGGAGAAGAGTAAGATACAAAGTTAGATAGGAGGATAAGAGAACCAAAGAAAAAGAAATAGAACGAAAAATATAAATAAAAGAAAGAGGAAACCAGACACAGAGTTGGAAACATACACAACCAGACAGAGAGAAAGAAAGATAGAAAGATAGACAGATAGATAGACATATAGACAGACAGATAGATAGATAGCGCAGCACCTGCTACACAACCGCAGTAACAGAACCCGTGGTTACAGCCCCGCCCGCCAACCATTACCGTCACTCCGCCCTCGCTCAGCCTCTCCATTACGAATACTAATAAAGATGTCAGGAGAGAGCAGGGGGAGGGGGAGGGGCAAGATGGGGGAGGGGGAGGGGCAAGATGGGGGAGGGGGAGGGGCAAGATGGGGGAGGGGGAGGGGCAAGATGGGGGAGGGGGGACCAAGATAGAGGAGGGGGGAAGTAAGAGGAAGGAGATCAAGACGGGGTAGGGGGAGTAAGGGGTTGGGGGCAAGGGGTGAACTAGGGGAGAGGGCGAGGAAGAGAAAGGGGGCGAGAGGAGATGAAGGGAAGCAGAGGGAGGGGAAAGGGGGGGATAAGAGGAAGATGGAAGCTGAAAAGGAAGACGGCTAGTGTGAGAGGGAGAAGGATAGACAGAAAAGATGAAAAGAGGAAGAACAACAACAAGAAATGAGGAAGGAAAAGAGAAAGAGAGAAAGAGAGAGGGAGAGAGGGAGGGAGGGAGGGAGGGAGGAAGGGAGAGAGAAAGGGAGAGAGAAAGGGAGGGAGAGAGAGAGAGAGAGAGAGAGAGAGAGAGAGAGAGAGAGAGAGAGAGAGAGAGAGAGAGAGAGAGAGAGAGAGAGAGAGAGAGAGGGGGGGGGGGGGATAAGAAGAGATCGTTTTAAGTTAGCTTCAACCCACGCCCCTTCCATCTCCCCCCCCCCCCCAGCTTAGCCCCGCCAGCAACCTCCCATGCCCCCTTTCTCTCTTTCTATGGGTATGCCACAATAGCACCGAAGATGACCCTCCCCATCAACACCTGTACTTAAAGATCCTCCTCCTTTCACTGACCCTCCTCCCCCTCCTCCTTCTGCCCTCTTCTCCATACCCTCCTTCCTTCCCCCTCCTTCTTTCGCCTCCTTTCCCTCTGCTCTCCTTCCTTCCCCCTCCTTCTTTCGCCTCCTTCCCCCCTGCCCTCCTTCCTTCCCCCTCCTTCTTTCGCCTCCTTTCCCTCTGCTCTCCTTCCTTCCCCCTCCTTCTTTCGCCTCCTTTCCCTCTGCTCTCCTTCCTTCCCCCTCCTTCTTTCGCCTCCTTTCCCTCTGCTCTCCTTCCTTCCCCCTCCTTCTTTCGCCTCCTTCCCCCCTGCCCTCCTTCCTTCCCCCTCCTTCTTTCGCCTCCTTTCCCTCTGCTCTCCTTCCTTCCCCCTCCTTCTTTCGCCTCCTTTCCCTCTGCTCTCCTTCCTTCCCCCTCCTTCTTTCGCCTCCTTTCCCTCTGCTCTCCTTCCTTCCCCCTCCTTCTTTCGCCTCCTTCCCCCCTGCCCTCCTTCCTTCCCCCTCCTTCTTTCGCCTCCTTTCCCTCTGCTCTCCTTCCTTCCCCCTCCTTCTTTCGCCTCCTTCCCCCCTGCCCTCCTTCCTTCCCCCTCCTTCTTTCGCCTCCTTTCCCTCTGCTCTCCTTCCTTCCCCCTCCTTCTTTCGCCTCCTTTCCCTCTGCTCTCCTTCCTTCCCCCTCCTTCTTTCGCCTCCTTTCCCTCTGCTCTCCTTCCTTCCCCCTCCTTCTTTCGCCTCCTTCCCCCCTGCCCTCCTTCCTCCTCCCTCCTTCTTTATCGCTTTCCCTCTGCCATTCTTCCTCCACTCTTTCTCTTCCCCTCGCCTCCTATCTTACCTTACTCCTCTCTTCGCTCACTCCCTCCCTTTCTCCTCTCCCCTTCTCTCCTCTCCCTTCTCGTTTCTCCTTTCATCCCGCCCTTTAAAGTGAGACTCTCCGTTGTACTGTTCTCGCTGGCTGAAGAAGAAAATAGAAAAAAAAAAAACGAATAACGAGGAGACAAAAAAAGAAAGAAAGGGTCAAGAATGAGAAAAGCAAAAATCCGGCCAAGAATCCGAACAAGGAACAGAAAGAGACGGCCACATCATCTCCATCTCCCTCCATCCACCCTAAGCCCACTCTTCCGCCCCTCCCCTCCACCCTCCCCCCACTCAGCCACCCTCCCCCACTCACCCACCCTTCCCCTCTCATCTCCACCTCTCTCATCTACCCACCCCCTTCCCCCCCTCATCCTCCCCTACCTACCTACCTTGTCCACCGTTCTTCCTCATCCTCTTTCATCACCCACCCACCCACCCACCCACCCACCCACCCACCCACCCACCCACCCACCCACCCACCCACCCACCCACCTACCCACCCACCCACCACGCCCACCTCGCCCGCTAATCCCCCTACAAGAGGAGAGAAACTGCGGCCCTCAAACACACCCGAAACAGATCCCGTTACACATATTCACACATATAAATCAGCCGACAGCCAAGCCTTCTAAATCAGTTCAGGCCAATGATTACGCGCCGTTAAGACTGACCGACGTACAGTACGTGTATACAGAGAAAGGGAAAAGGAGGGGGAGGGAGAGGTGGAGGAGGGAGAGAGGGTGGGGAGGGAGGGGGATTGAGAGAAGGGGGGAAACTGGGGAGGGGGAACAGGGGGAGAGAGAGGGGGAGAAAGGAGGAGGGGCAGGGGGAGAGGGAGGGAGGGATAGGAAGAGGAGAGAGAGAGAGAGAGAGAGAGAGAGAGAGAGAGAGAGAGAGAGAGAGAGAGAGAGAGAGAGAGAGAGAGAGAGAGCGAGAGAGAGAGAGAGTCTTTTTCCCGAAAGTCCGGGTTCGTTTCCCTCCGTTCGGTCAGGTCGGGTCGGGTCGTCGGTCCGCACCAGATCCGGCTATTTCTGCATTCCCGACGCCGCCTTTCGGATGATTTACCGACGCCGCGTTTACCCGACATGGAAAACTGGGTCTTCGCTCTCTGTGGCTCCTTCTGGAGAGTGACGTGAAGGGAAGGGGATGGTGGAGGGGGGCGGAGGAGGTCCTAGGGGGGGCGGACGTGTGAAGGAGGAGGAGGAGGAGGAGGGGGGAGGAAAAGGAGGAGGAGATGATAAACAACTTCCTTATATTCTCTCAAAAGGACACATTCTCGCCGAATCTCTTGGGAATTTCTTTCTCCCTGTCCTCCCTCCATTCATCTCTTTCTCTCCCTCTTCCGCTCCCTCCCCCTCTTCCTCTCCCTCTTCCCCTTCCTCTCCATCTCCCTCTCTCCTTCCCTCCCCAGGAATCCGGCATGCCAAGTTGACAAGACTCCAGCGTTATTAACCGGCTCCGCATCCAAGCCGTCGCCCTGCTCGTCGCTCAAGTTCGCAGCCCAGGAATGCAGCCGTCGATGTGTCCCGTCGACCCTCGGCGTCCTCGTCGAATCGGCTGTCGACGTCGGAGGCGTGTGAAAAGACGAGTCTCGATAACGGCAAGTTGATCTTTTTTTTTTATTATTATTATTTTTTTTTTTTTGGGGGGGGGGGAGTGATCGAAAGGGGAGCACAATATGACTAGACCAAACACGGATGAAACTACAAGTAACAACAATCAATTCCTGGTAAAGTGTATGCAGTAGTGATAAAGGTACTACAGGTAGAAACAACATAACTAACACGGATACTAATCCCGTTATTCATCGCTAGAAAATACTTGCATTTCCAAAAAGGGCAACAGGCCGAATGAACTTTCCATGGCCCTCGTCCCCGTCTCGGTGATTGGCAGCCAACCACAGGCAGTCGACGGAGGACTTGAACCGAATGCACTTTCACACAATAAGCAATTACCGAGGAGGATCTCTGTTATCATGAAAATGAAGGGAGCGATAATTAGTGAGGGTCAAATGAGAGGCAAAAAAAAAAGAGAGAAAACGAAGAAAACGAGGAACAAAAGGTTGATAAGGATATGGAGAAAGAAAGGAGGAATAGAAGGAAAATATGAAGAAAAATATTAATAATTGGACGAAGGAAAGGGAAGAAAAAGAAGAACAATGAGGGGGAGAAGAAAGACTAGGAAGAGAAGGGGGGAAAGATTAAGGAAGAGGAGGAGGAGGAGGAGGTTACAACGCCGACGCCGAGGCAAAGGAAATGGAAAAGGAAAATGGAGAGACGGAGGAGAAAGAGAAGGCAGCAGAGGCCCCAAATGTGGAAGACCAGGACCCTCGCCACCGCCAAAATCCACGACGCGAATCCCGACTCCCTGCCTCATAAACCCCTACATCATCCCGTCCGAACAGAGCGACGTGTTCTGCCATGTTCGTCGGATTCCGTCGGGTCATGTCGAGTCATGTCGGGTCGGCTCGGGTCAGATGCCAGGTTCTGTTGCGTCATGATTGCGTGCTGGACTTTATACCTGTTCATTAAAGGGGAGGGGGGGGAGGGAGGGGGGGAAGGGAGGGGGGGAGGGCGGCAAACTGTCTTCCCACTGGCTCGTCTCAATTTCGCATACATATCTATTTTTATTATCGTTTATATATATATCCCTCTTCTATTTGCTTATATAGGTGAATCAACTACATTCTAATTTTCGTAGTATCATGTTCGTATTTAATTAATTCATCTATTCTAATATATATTCATTGATTTATACATGCACTTGATTTTTATTTGGTGATTTCATCGAGATATTGCAGATATATATCAATATCGCGCAAATGATATCACGTAAACACACACACACACACACACACACACACACACACACACACACACACACTCACACTCACACTCACACTCACACTCACACTCACACTCACACTCACACTCACACACTCACACACTCACACACTCACACACTCACACACTCACACACTCTCACACTCTCACACTCTCACACTCTCACACTCTCACACTCTCACACTCTCACACTCTCACACTCTCACACTCTCACACTCTCACACTCTCACACTCACACACTCACACACTCACACACTCTCACACTCTCACACTCTCACACACTCACACTCTCACACATGCATAGACTCACCTCATTCCCAAACCACAGAAAACAATAACCACATACATAAAAAAAAAAGCGCACGAAAAAAGAGAAACCACAAATACTAAAACGAATTCCATAAACCCTCCTAAGCCAGAGGACTCGCTCGCAGAAGGCCCGCGGAGGAATATGTATGTATGTACGTAAGCTGACGTGTGAGTGAGCGGTGGGAAAGAGGGGGAGGGGGGGGGTGGAGAGAGGAACCAGATGATGCCCATAAATTAGTGCTTGCAGTCGTCGCAGGCAGGAGTCGCTGTCATCAGAAGTAGTAATCTTCGAATATACGAATGAATTATTAATCCTTACGAATAAAAGAAAGATAATCAGATTTGTAGAAAATGGTAGTTGCATCAGTAATGATGAAGATGATGATGATGATGATAATAACAATCTTCTTGTCATAAACAACTTGTCAATCATAATAGATAAAAAACTAATTATTATTATCATCATCACCATAATCATCATGATGTTGATTTCAATACCCTAATACCAATCATAATCTGCGTTCGATTTCTTGCAATAAATTCGCCAAACTCACTACCTGTCCAAGCGTTGAAATCCCCGGCCGCTCATATATTTACTATATACATTCATAAATTGTATGATGTGCGATCAAATGTGTTCTCGGACCTATCGGCTGAAAATGCGCTTGTAAAATGGTTTGCTAGTTTAACCTGACAAAGCATCTAATGTTCGCATTTTCGGGCATTTGATCTAAGAACACCTTTAGCGTGTGTTTATATGTATATACATATGTGTACACACACACACACACACACACACACACACACACACACACACACACACACACACACACACACACACACACACACACACACACACACACACACACACACACATAATATATATAATATATATTATATAATACATATATAACATATATGATATATAAAGGGAGAGAGAGAGAGAAGAGAGAGAAGAGAGAGAGAGAAAGAGAGAGAGAGAGAGAGAGAGAGAGAGAGAGAGAGAGAGAGAGAGAGAGAGAGAGAGAGAGAGAGAGAGAGAGAGAGAGAGAGAGAGAGAGAGAGAGAGAGAGTGGGGGGGGGGGAGTACAAAATAGAGAAAGGGAAAGAGAAATTAATTATATTTTTCCATTACATTGAAATATATCACACACACACACACACACACACACATATATATATATATATATATATATATATATATATATATATATATAAGTTTATATCATATATAAGTATATGCACGAAATTGGGTACATGTTCGCACCGAAGATAAAGCTGCATGCAATCCGCGTGATTTTTGCAACAAGGGGCAATCGGGAGTTTGACCTTCGTTGACCCGTCGTGACTGGACAGGCGGAGACGCGATCGAGGAAAAAGTGAGATGATTAAAATGCATAATTATCCGCTCTTCCTCATTTCCCTTAATCGCCTCATAATGAGCTCCTACGTGGGTTAATTCGCGGCTCTTGATAATGCTGGCCATCGCTGGTCAAAAATTTTCCGCCGTCACCCTCATTATCACCATTATCAGTGTGAACCATCAGTCAAGCTGCTGTCACATGCAATTCTTCCTCTGACACAACTAATAACTTTCCCCTCTCAACCAGGAACAAAAAGGATAAAAATTGAGAACGTAAATATTTGACCCAGCATCCATCAACAAAGCACGAGAGAAAGAAAAGAAAAAAAAAACACCGTACCTCCGGCAACGCGCACACCAGGAAACAAATGACGATCGCGCAAGTTCACGACCTCCAATTTTCGATCCGTGCTATCAAATCCCGCCAATCACGACCGTTAACAGATCACATTAACACCAAACGCTCAAACGCATTAAATCTGCTCGTTGGGGAGGGACCTGGTGCGCCATTGTTAATTTTCCTCCTACTGTACCTGCGGATTCTCTCTCTCTCTCTCTCTCTCTCTCTCTCTCTCTCTCTCTCTCTCTCTCTCTCTCTCTCTCTCTCTCTCTCTCTCTCTCTCTCTCTCTCTTTTACTCCCCTATTCTCCTCTCCCACATACACTCATGCATTTCCATTTTTCTCTCAACCCTGCACAACCGCCCCCAACCTATGCAGTCCTGATTTGTTATTATTACTTTATCCACGTTGCCTTTTTATATATGTGCTTCTATCCCCATTATTGATTTCACTTTTGATCGTCTCGAAAAGAAAAGGCGATATAAGAAGGTGCGGAAATCGGTGGACCAGGAGTAGGAAGCCAAGGTGAAGTTATGGAAGAGGACGGGCTTAGGTGAAATTAGGTGATTGGGAATATGAGAGAATGAGGGATAGAGGGAGGGAGAGAATCGGGGAGGAGAAGAGGTAAAGATGGAATGAGGAAGCGGGAAAGAGTGAAAGAGGGAGGGGGGAGGGGGGAGGGGGAGGGAGAAAGAAAGAAAGAGAAAGAGAAAGAGAGAGAGATGAGGAAGGGGAAGGGGAATAAAAACAGGAAAAGCATTTTTGAAAACCCCCGAACGGACGGCCCAGGCCAGCCCACACCTCCTGTCCCGAGTCCGTGCATCCTCCCGTGGGCGCGGAGGGAGCCCGTCGGGTCGCCGCCAGCCTCCGAGCGGCGGGGAATGACCGGACCTTTGTTTGGCCGCTGACTGACGCCGCTCCGGTTAACGGTCGCCTAATAATCACCGTATCATTCGCCCATCGCTTAATAAGCCGGCAGGTTCCTCTGCCCTCTTCCCCTTTATCACTTTCCGTTTTTTTCTTTCTTTCTTTCTTTCTCTTTCCCTCTACACCGAATATGGTGAATAATAACAATCCACCCCCACAAACTCACCAAATTTAGATTCTCGACACGGACCTGACCCGACGAGAGCCTCTTCACCTCAAACGCTTCATCGACTCTGACACTGCGAATACAATTCCCGCAAAAGTATTGCAACTCGGAGCTCCAACCTGCAACCTGCAACTTCAATTTTCATGTCCATCATCTTATCGTGCCATTTGCCATCCATTGCAATGTTGGTTTCTCGCTCTGGGGATGGTACTCGTATTTCACACTCGCTCTGTCGGTCGAAGCTGCAACCTGCTAGCAACACTTCTAGAGGCAGTAGTTTATGCTTTCGTGCATTCCTTTGGGAGAGATATATTAACCCATCCATCCAGCATTTCTGGTTCGCAAGTCAATCTCTCTCTTTTTCTTTCGGCTTCCCTGTCTCCGTCTACCTCCTCTTCCTTCTCCTCTTTCTCCTCTTTCTCCTCTTTCTCCTCTTTCTCCTCTTTCTCCTCTTTCTCCTCTTTCTCCTCTTTCTCCTCTTTCTCCTCTTTCTCCTCTTTCTCTCCTTTCTCTCCTTTCTCTCCTTTCTCTCCTTTCTCTCCTTTCTCTCTTTTCTCTCCTTTCTCTCCTTTCTCTCCTTTCGCATTATCTTTCTCTTTCTCTTTCTCTTTCTCTTCCTCTCTCTCTCTATCTCTCTCTTTCGCTTTCTCTCTCTCTATCTATCTCTCTCTCTATCTCTTTCTCTCTCTCAACGAATAATATACTTCTTTCTCTTCCCATCTACATTCCCATCCCTTTACTATTTCCATTTATTTAACCACAAACGCAACTTAAATTATGCAGATACATTCTAACAATTAAAACATCATGAAAAAAATCAACACAAGTAATCCACATTAACGCCAAGCAAAAATAATAATAATAATGATAATAATAATAATAATAATAAATAATAATAATAAATAAATAAATAAAAAACAATAATAAAAGAAATAATAAAAAGAACATACACGCACATACAAACGATGGGGATACGGAACCAAAACTCAATAAACAAATGAATAAACCAGATCGAAATACAAACGATCTCGGGGAATACAAAACACACCTAAAAAAAAGAAAGAAAAGAAAGAAAGAAAAAAAAAACTCACCCATGTGAACTCATGGCGCCCAACCACGAACAAGATTGCTAATGACTCACGCCGCTGATTACGACATATTGGACGCCCCGAACAAGGAATCTTGGGGGTTGGAATCGAGTCGCTTGTCCGGGGGGATCCTATTTTTTTTTCTTTTTTTCTTTTGTTTATTTTTCTGCCAAATGCTGTTAGTTGGATTATAATAATGGAAGGTGAGTTGAGAGCGTGCGTGCGTGAGAAAGAAATTGAGGGCGTTAGGGAGGGGGATGGGGAAGGAGGAGAGGAAGAGGAAGGAGGAACGAAGAGGAGAGAGAACAGATGACTGAATGAGCGAATGAGAGAGTGAAAGGGAGAGAAATCGAAACCGAAAGATAAGTTCACTAAAAACAGGAAAAAAAAAAAATCTCCCCGCAAGCAACCCCCCCCCCCCCCCCCCCCCCGCCACCCGGTCCTCCGCGTTGCACTCGGGCGATTCGACGAATGCGCGCCAAACACGAGGCAATCGGGGCGGGAGGCGACACGGAGACGAAGACGAAAGAGAAAGACAAAGAAGGTATACCGAGTTTATGGGAAACGTTATGGTGACGGCAATGGAAGAAGCAATGCCCCAAAAATACAAGAAAAAAAAAAAAACTACATGGCAAAATGGATTACAGTTCACTCACACCGATTGGGACGCGGGCATCACCCTCCGGCCAAGTGTTTATTGCAGTGGCTCGTCTCAATCCTTCCGTTTGGCCACGACCTGGGGGTGCAAAAGTAAAATTGGAATTAGAAGTGCAACACTATTTCACAGAAATACATATAAGATAAAACAATATATAATCATACACTGAAAAAAACAAATATGAAACAGACTTATTGAAAAAAAAAACACTTTCAGACAAGAAGTAAAAGTGACCAGCAGCCTTTGGAGAATATATACATATGTGTTTCCCACAAGTGCCATCCCGCCGTCCGTGTGACCGTACGACCGAGAGCCACGGCACAAGGACGCGAACACCGCCGCACCGCCAGAAGTGACCGTGAGCGAGAGAAAATTGCGAGTTCCACGACTACCGAAGCCGCTGGCCATCGCCGCGTTCGAGACCCAGCGCGCCGACTTCCATTCACTCGGACTGCTCTTTTCCGTTCCCTTTCGCAGGCGGCAATTCACTTTCGTTTGATTGTGAATGAGACAAAAATGATTCCTTCTCCTTATATTCCATCTTTTTGCTTCCCGACCCTTCCTTTTCTCCGTTTCTATTACTTGTCCTTTTTACTATTTTGCAGTTGTTATCGTAACTTCGTTCTCCCCATCTTCCATCCTCATCGCAAAACCGGCTCGCCAGATGGATGCCTTTCGCCCCCGATGCGTCCGCGGAAGGAGCATCGGACACGGCCAGCGACGCGCCTTGCTTGGTATCTACTCGCTATTATTAGAGAGAGAGAGAGAGAGAGAGAGAGAGAGAGAGAGAGAGAGAGAGAGAGAGAGAGAGAGGGAGGGAGGGAGGGAGGGAGGGAGGGAGGGAGGGAGGGAGGGAGGGAGGGAGAGAGAGAAGGGGGAGTGGAGAAGGAGGGAGGGAGAAAGAGATAGATTAATAGATAGACAGTGAGAGAGAGAGAGAAGGGGGGGGGGGGGGGCATCATGGACGACAAAGCTGACCTCACTTGCCCCTCTAGTCGCGCCTCGCACAAAGGCGACATTAAGGGAAGTTGAAGTGGGGGGAAGAGGGAGTGAGAAGGAGGGATAGGGGGAAGGGGGGGGGCAGATTACGAACCTACGCTTCTCAAAAGTTTGTTTCTCTATCTCTGTCTCCCCACCATTTCCCCCTCTTACTGCTTGCTCACTTTCTCTTCTCTCGGCTTTATGAGCGACCAGTTGATGCAGCTTCTTTTAATCTGGGCAGCGTGCAGGGCGTTCCAGGGGCGCCGACACTCGCTTCTCGGAGGCCCTTGCCATGCTGAAAATGCTTGATCTCTCTACTTTCTACTTTCATCCGGTCGAAATGCATATCCGAAAGAAGAGAACGAGAGAAACGAAAATAAGATACAATGCATTTGTAAAGGACAAGAAATGCGTATATAAAAATGCAATCAAATTCCCCACCCTAAAAAAAACAAAAAAACACACACACACAAAGCACAAGCTTGCAACTTCCCCTCCCCCTTTTCACACGCGCATGATGCATGACTCCCTCCGCGTTCATGCAATACTTTTTTCTGGATGGAGTGACGTGCAGATCTACACCGAAAGACACAAGTCACTGTGCATGCGCATTATAAGCCCAAACAATTCAATTATGCTTCCTTTGCTGAGCCGTGCTTGGCGATCCGTGAACGACAGGGGGGGGGGGGGGGGGAAGATGATGCATAAATTACGGCACTCGGAGTGAGGAGTTTCAGTGCGCTTTGACAAAGGGCGGCGCTGACATGTGCAAGACCGCGCGCATTCCTCTCGTCATAATGGCACTGGACGTGTTGAAGAGTCGCGCGTAATTAACACGAACAGTAGTATTTATGTCTGCCTGGTTTGAACATTTCTCATTAAGAGAAAGAAGAGAGAGAGAGAGAGAGAGAGAGAGAGAGAGAGAGAGAGAGAGAGAGAGAGAGAGAGAGAGAGAGAGAGAGAGAGAGAGAGAGAGAGAGAGAGAGAAGGGGAGAGGGAGAGGGAGAGGGAGAGGGAGAGGGAGAGGGAGAGGGAGAGGGAGAGGGAGAGGGAGAGGGAGAGGGAGAGGGAGAGGGAGAAGGAGAGGGAGGGAGGGAGGGGGGGAGGGAGAGAGAGAGAGAGAGAGAGAGAGAGAGAGAGAGAGAGAGAGAGAGAGAGAGAGAGAGAGAGAGAGAGAGAGAGAGAGAGAGAGAGAGAGAGAGAGAAAGAGAAAGAGAAAGAGAAAGAGAGAGAGAAGGGGAGAGGGAGAGGGAGAGGGAGAGGGAGAGGGAGGGAGGGAGGGAGGGAGGGAGGGGGAGGGAGAGAGAGAGAGAGAGAGAGAGAGAGAGAGAGAGAGAGAGAGAGAGAGAGAGAGAGAGAGAGAGAGAGAGAGAGAGAGAGAGAGAGAGAAAGAGAGAGAAAGAGAAAGAGAAAGAGAAAGAGAAAGAGAAAGAGAAAGAGAGAGAGAAGGGGAGAGGGAGAGGGAGAGGGAGAGGGAGAGGGAGAGGGAGAGGGAGGGAGGGAGGGAGGGAGGGAGGGAGGGGGAGGGGGAGAGAGAGAGAGAGAGAGAGGAGAGAGAGAGAGAGAGAGAGAGAGAGAGAGAGAGAGAGAGAGAGAGAGAGAGAGAGAGAGAGAGAGAGAGAAAGAGGGGCAGACATAAATAACATGAATAATAAAATAGCAATGCCCCTGAAACCATCAGCTCCGACCAATACCAAACCGACATTGATATCAAGCACGCACTTCCGACCAAAATGGGCATCACAAAATTCTCTTAACCTTTTTTTCACTTCTTTTGCCCCCAGACGCCGTTCTTGGCCCTCAAAAGTCACATCTTGACATGCGATCTTAACGAGCAATCACCCTTAACGCTACTGCTTCTCGCTCGGACCGCTTAGCCATTCATTGTCACCTCGTTAACCTGTCCCATCGCTCGTTAAAAGGGGGGGAGACGTTTGTAAATCAAGAAAAGATGACTGGAGATGGAACGTGTAAAAAAGTACATATAATTTGATGTTCAGTCTCGATGTTGCGGTTTTAGGAGTAAGGCGTTTTTATTCCTCATTGTTTTCTTCCTTTCGTTTTGTTTTTTGGTGATTTTTTCTTCTTCTCTCTCTTCCGTTTTAGTCGTCCGTCTCTTAATGCATCTCTTCTGTCTCTTCTTTTATCTCCCTCATTTGCGATTCGAACAGCTTTTGAAATTCTCTCTCTCTGCCGCCTCCATCCCCTTCCTCCTCCATCTCCCTCAACAGGTCCTGAGCTCCTCGGTCATGGCCTGAAGGAGGGTGTCCTGCCACCTCCTCAAGGAACAGTCCCACTACCACTACTGTGAACCCCCCTCCCTTCCCCCTCCCCTTCCTGACCCATCGCACCCCTCCCTCTCCCCTCACCCCACCCTCTCACCCCTCTCCTCCTCTCCCTACCTTCCCCCATCTCCCCACCCTCTCTCCCACCCTTCCCCCTCCCGCCTCGACCCCCACACTTGCAACCGCGACCCCACCCTGCTGTTCAAGCCCACGGTCGCAGTTCGCTCTACAATACACTCCTCATTTTACCCAAGCTTTTCTCTGCTGTGATGTCAGCGTTCTCGTCCTCTTTCTTATCATCGACCCTGTTCTCTATGCCGCACCCTTCGCAAACGACCGTAGGAAAATACATAAAGAAACAAACACAAGAGCAAATATATGTAAAACGTATATTTCGACGCATAACAAAAACAACGAAAATGCACGGCCAAGGCTCCATGCAACGCATCAACAAGGACACGCACACAAACACCCACATGCAACACGAAGGAATCCAGATGAAGAGAAAAGGGAAGAATAAGCATTTGCTGATAATCGGGAGAAGGCGACGAAGAAGATAATCGGGAGAAAGCGGAGAAGAAGAATAAGCCAGAGAAAAAGACGAAGAGAAGAAGACACCAACCGCGAGGTAGAAAACTAAGAAGACTAAGAGTTGGAAGAAGAAGAAAACAAAGATGAGAAGGAATCGAAGACGAAAACAAAGACGAAGGAGAAGACGAATAAGGAGTAGGAAGAGAAGTACCAGGTGTAGCTGAGGTATGCTGCTCACAGCCTCCTGCACACGTCCTGAGGGCTGAGCCAGTGTCCTTAGGGAGGGCAGGGGAGGGAAGGGGGCCGAAGGAGGGAGAGGGTGGAGGAAGGAGAGGGGGGGGGGCAGGAGGGGAAGGGGAAGAGGGGAGAAGGGGAGGGGGCGAAGAGCCCTGCGGCGACCACTCAGCACCCGCTCCCTCATCACAACACGTCTTCCTGTACTTCATTACACACACACTCCTGCAACATTGCACATCCTCTCTCGTACTCCTTCGCGGCGGCGTCCTTCAAGGAGGAATAACAGGTGAATTAATAAAAACAAATAAACCTGAACGCGGCATCTGGAGTATTCGTCCTAGATGCTTGAGGTGAGGGAGGGAGGGAGGGAAGGAGGGAGGGAGGGAGGGAGGGAGGGAGGGAGGGAGGGAGGGAGGGAGGGAGGGAGGGAGGGAGGGAGGGAGGGAGGGAGGGAGGGAGGGAGGGAGGGGGAGGGGAGGGGGAGGGAGGGGGAGGGGAGGGGGAGGGGGGGAGGGAGAGGGAAAGGGAAAGGGAAAGGGAGGGGGAGAGGGGGAGAGAGAGAGAGAGAGAGAGAGAGAGAGAGAGAGAGAGAGAGAGAGAGAGAGAGAGAGAGAGAGAGAGAGAGAGAGAGAGAGAGGGAGGGAGGGAGGGAGGGAGAGAGAGAGAGAGAGAGAGAGAGAGAGAGAGAGAGAGAGAGAGAGAGAGAGAGAGAGAGCGAGAGAGAGAGCGCTAAAGCTATGTCTAGGTTTCGAGTTTGGGCGAAAGCTACGAAATATATAAATAAATCCGTAAACAAAGGAAGGACGAACGAAAATTTAAAAAAGGGGAAAAAATACACAAAGAAAACAAGAACACGATAATTAAATAATCAGCGCACACAACCAAAACAAAAATCCTTAGAGCATCATCAAAGGCCACCGATAAAGCCTAAAATAAATAATATCGAAAGCTGGACGAGGGTGACTCACGCCTCCCTTGGTCCCGCCCTCGAGATGCTTATCCTGAGCTGACTCTACACGATTCACAGAAGCAATAACGCAGACGGAGGAAGAAAAAAGGAGAGGGGGGAGGGAGGGAGGGAGAGAGGGGTAGGAGAGAGAGAAAGGGAGAGAGGGGTAGGAGAGAGAGAAAGAGAGAGAGGGGTAGGAGAGAGAGAAAGAGAGAGAGGGGTAGGAGAGAGAGAGAGAGAGAGAGAGAGAGAGAGAGAGAGAGAGAGAGAGAGAGAGAGAGAGAGAGAGAGAGAGAGAGAGAGAGAGAGAGAGAGAGAGAGAGAATTACAACGACGTTGTGATGTCCTCTCTTTTATTCGGTATGTGAAGGATGAAAGAAGACACGGTCTGAGAAGCAGACGGAAGAAAGAAGAGGGCGAGAGGGAGATAGGAGAGGGGAGAGGGGAGAGGAAGGGGCAAGAGAATGTGCGAGAGAATAAAGCGAATGGCGATGCCGCGTTCCTTCCGCCATGAATGATGACCCGAGTGAGGGGGCGTGGCAGCGAGGTCGCATGCCGCCCGGTGCTGGCCGTCCCCCGCCGGATCACGGCGCCCGAGGCCACTCACGGCAAGGGAGGGAGGGAGGGAGGGAGGGAGGGAGGGAGGGAGGGAGGGAGGGAGGGAGGAGATAAAGAGGTAGGGAGCAGAGGTGGGGGAAGGAAGGAAAAAGAAAGAGAGGGAGAGAGAGGAGGAGACGCAGCGAGGGAAGGAGAGGATGAGAGGGAGGGAGGGAGAGAAGGAGAGGCAGAGATGGAAAGAGAGGAAGAGAGGGAGGGAGAGGGAAGGAGAGGAAGAGAGGGAGGGAGAGGAAACAAAGGAGAGGGGGGAGAGGATGACAGGAAGGAAAGGAGGGAGAGGAAAACAGGGGAGACAGGTAGAGCGATGCATAAATGAGTAAATGCATTTGTGAATAATTAATCTCATGCATATAACGGCTAACAAACTTAAACACCCACACGAAAATGCAACGTCAATCTACCCAAGCAGAGAAGGCAAAAAAGCAAATGAGAAACTAAGGTTGGTCAAGCCAGTTTATAGCAACCCACACCTTCGAAAAAAAAAAAAAAATCCTGCGGAACGAGCCCCAGTCGCCGGAGCCAACCGTCGCTGCCCGGATCAATCAGCTCGTTGCAAGATCGAGATTTTGCAACAAAACCCGCGACGCCGGCAATCCTGCAACGCATCGGTGGCTTCATCAGAGTAATAACTCGAGGCGCACAATCGGGCACGGAGAAAGAGCCGGTCATTACGAGGGGAGATAAGAGAGAGGGGAGAGGGAGGGGAGAGGGAAGGGGAGGAGGGGAGAGGAGGGGAGAGGGAAGGGAGAGGGAGGGAGAGGGAAGGGGAGAGGAGGTGAGGGGAGAGGAGAGGAAGGGAGAGGGAAGGGGAGAGGGAGGGGAGAGGGAGGGGAGAGGGAGGGAGAGGGAGGGGGAGAAGGGAAAGGGTGGGGAAAATTGAGAAAAGGGGGAGAGGGGGGAGGGAGGGAAAGGGAGGGAAAATTTGCAAGAGAGGGGGAGGAGGGAAAGGGAGGGTGGGAGGGGGAGGAGGGAGGGATGGAGAGAAGGGGAGAGAGAGAGAGAGGAGGTGATGGAGAGAGTGAGAGAGAAAGGGGAGAGAGAGAGAGAGAGAGAGACAGAGAGAAAGAGTGAGAGAGAGAGGAGAGAGAGAGAGAGAGAGAGAGGAGAGAGAGAGGAGAGGTGGGGGAGAGAGAGAGAGGGAGAGTGAAAGAGAGATAGAGAGGGGGGAGAAAGAGAGAAAAGAGGGGAGAGGGGAGAGAGAGAGAGAGAGAGAGAGAGAGAGAGAGAGAGGGAAAAGGGAAAGAAGGAAGAGAAGAGAGAGAGGAGAGAGAGAGAGAGAGGAGAGAGAGAGAGAGAGAGAGGAGAGAGAAGAGAGAGAAGGAGAGAGAAAGATTGAAAGAGAGGGGGGAGGAGGGAAAAAAGGAAAAGAAAGAGAGAGAGGGAGAGGAAAAGAGAGAAAGAGAGAGAGGGAGAGGAAAAGAGAGAAAGAGAGAGAGAAAGAGAGAAAGAGAGAGAGAGAGAGAGAGAGAGAGAGAGAGAGAGAGAGAGAGAGAGAGAGAGAGAGAGAGGGGGGGGGGGAGAAAGGGAGGGGGAGGAAGGGAGGGAGAGAGAGAGAGAGGGAGAGGGAAAGAGAGAAAGAAAGAGAGAGAGGGAGACAAAGAAAGATCAACGAAAAAAGAGAGAAGGACAAAACAGCGCAGGACGATGGAATCTAAGAAAAAAAAGCAAGAAAGAATACAAGAGAAGGCGAGCACCCGAGCAACTTCTCGGGCGGGTGAGCGAACAGGGAAGTCCGGCTGAGCGAGGGCCTGAATGAACTGCGTGGATGAGTGACTGGATGAATGAGCGAGCCGCCGAGGAAGATGAATATCTAAACGACTAATAAGAGTGAGTATCCACGGCGCGTGTGCCCGGCACCCTTGCCCACCCTCTCAGCAGAGGGGGGGAAGGGATGGGGGGGGGAGGGGAGGGGAGGGGAGGGGAGGGGACAGGAGAGGAGAGGAGAGGAGAAGAGAGAAGAGGAGAGGAAGGAAGGGGAGGGGAGGGGGAAAGGAAGGGAGGGGGAGGGAGGGGGAGAGGAAGGGAGGGGAGGGGAGGGGAAGGAGGAAAGGAGAGAGGTGGGGAGGGAAGAAAATGAGGGAATAAGGGAAGGGGATGAAACGAGGGAATCGGGGAGGGAGGAAAATGAGGGAATTAAGGGAGAGGAGGGGAGGAAAAAAGGAAAGAAAGGGGATAAGGGAAAGGGAGCGAGAAAGGGAGCGAGAAAGGGAGCAAGAAAGGGAGGATGGGAGGGTGGGGTAGAGAGAGAGAGAGAGAGAGAGAGAGAGAGAGAGAGAGAGAGAGAGAGAGAGAGAGAGAGAGAGAGAGAGAGAGAGAGAGAGAGAGAGAAAGAGAAAGAGAAAGAGAGAGAGAGAGAGCGAGAGAGAGATAGAAACCCACCCCCCATCATGCAAATCCCCCACCCCCCCAACACCCGGCTCTCCTGCCACCAATTTTCCATCTCCTCTGGCCTGGCCAACCGCGGAACAAGAAAAGGGATCTATTTGCTTCATAAGCCCCCTTAACGCGGCATGAACACGCCGACTAAATTATTTCAGAAAGGCAGAGCCGGGCTGCCGCGCTTCGACCTGCTCGCCTCTATTTCACGGGTCGTAAGGCGCGCAGATAATCAACTTAGTGGCGCCCCGCGCACGCGCGCGCAGGTCGGGAGGCTGCGATGCAGGGGGGGATTCTGGCAGTATCATTAATAATATCAATATCATCACTAGTTTTAATATCACTGTGATAAATTTTAATATTATTATTATTATTATTATTATTATTATTATTATTATTATTATTATTATTATTATTATTATTATCATCATCATTATTATTATAATTACTATCATAATCACTATTATCATTATTTCTAGTGTTATTATTGTTTTGATGTTATTTCAGCATCTCTTTTCCCCAGCCTTGTTTTCCTCTTCCTTTCTACACCAGCACTCTCGCTTCATCGACTTTATCTTCTTATTTACTTTTTTTCCCCTTTTAAATCACATTCTTCTCCTTTTTCTCCACCACTACTTTCTTTTCCTTCCACGCCACCACCATCTACTTCCTCTTCTCCTCCTGTTCCTCTTACCTCTATTTCTCATCCTCTTTCATCCCATGCTTCATGTCTCCCTCTCCTTCGGCATTTCTTACAATTATCATCATTCATGCCTGCCTTCTCCAGCCCATCCCCTGCCGTCCCCTCGTCTCTCCCCCTAATGGCGCGGCGGGAGAGTTCGTCAACACCCTTGGAGGCGACTAATTAGAGGCGCCCCACCAGCCGGCACGCAAAGGGCATCGCCGACAGCAGAACGCAGGGCTGTTATGGCCTCTGCTGTCACGGCCCGCCGCCCGACGCTGCTCCTCGCTCTCGCTCTCGCTCTTGCTCTTTCTCTTTCTCTTTCTCTTTCTCTTTCTCTTTCTCTTTCTCTTTCTCTTTCTCTCTCTCTCTCTCCTGTTTCCTTATCTATATTTATTCCCATTTTTTGTGTTTATTCTTCCTTTCTTTTTCTTAAACTCTCAATTTCTTTCACTATGTCTTCCTTTGTCTCTAATCACTGTTCCTCGTTCTTTTCCTCACTCTCTCCCATTCTTTCCCTTCTTCCTCTCCTGCCTCCTGCCCATCATCTGCCTCTCTCGCTCTTCCCCTCTCACTCTCCCTCTCCCTCCTCTCTCCCATATCTTCGATCCCTTCACTCTCTCTTTCCCTCACTCTCTCTCTCCCTCCCTCCCTCCCTCCCTCCCTCCCTCCCTCCCTCCCTCCCTCCCTCCCTCCCTCCCTCCCTCCCTCCCTCCCTCCCGCCCTCCCTCCCTCCTCTCCTTCACCCTCTCCCTCCATCCCCCTCCCTCCCTCCTCTCTGCTCTATCCCCCAACCCCTCTCCCTCCCTCCCTCTTCTCTGCTCTATCCCCTAACCCCTCTCCCTCCCTCCCTCTTCTCTGCCCCATCCCCACCCCCTCTCCCTCCCTCACTACCACTCTGGGAACGGCACTGCCCACTCGTACCCATTACTCACGCTGAGAACTCCGTCGCCCACTTCAAGACGCACTGGCGCCCTGGGAACGCTGCGGGATATTTGTATTGCTCGCACACCCGACGCGAATTTAAGGTCTTAGAAAAAGAAACGACGAATATGATCACATTATATTTCATAAAAAAAAAGAGAGAGAGAGAGAAAAGAGGCGAGAGAAAAAAATACCGCCAAATATGTAAAACAGCAGTAATATAAAAGTAATTTTAACATCTCCATAACTTGACCATCGGCCTATCCAGCCTCGCTCACAACGATAACACAGACTTCACCGCCCCCCTCCCTCCTCTTGGGCTAAATTAACTAATTCCAATAAAAAAGCGTGAGGGTGGGGGAGCTAAGAACAATATACCCAGTCCCTCCAACACCCCCCACCTCCTACCCATTCTACCCTCAACTACGCTCCCTCCCTCCCCGCTCCCCCCTCCCCGACCCACCCCTACCGATCACGACCTCCACCTCCTACCCATTCCAACCCCAACACTTATGCCCTCTCCCTACCCCCCCTCCAACCCACCCCCACCGGCCACGACCCCATCCCCAGCCCCCCAATTGGAGCTGACGGCGAGGGACAACAACCTCTTCTCGGCGGCCTCGCTGGAGGTCGCGAACAGAGGAACAGAAGAACAGTGGACGAATTCTTATAGGAAAATTGAGAAAGAAAGATAAAAAAATAGAACTAGTCGTTTACATGACATTATATGGATACGCAATGTATAATGTGTGTGTGTGTGTGTGTGTGTGTGTGTGTGTGTGTGTGTGTGTGTGTGTATGTGTGTGTGTTTGTGCGTGTGTGTGTCTGTGTGTGTCTGTGTGTGTCTGTGTGTGTCTGTGTGTGTCTGTGTGTGTCTGTGTGTGTCTGTGTGTGTCTGTGTGTGTGTGTGTGTGTGTGTGTGTGTGTGTGTGTGTGTGTGTGTGTGTGTGTGTGTGTGTGTGTGTGTGTGTGTGTGTGTGTGTGTGTGCGCTTATAAAAAAGAGTTTTTGTTCCTGCACGAATTTCAGGGCACCTTTGAGGGCAGTGCTCGACTCTCCTTCCTTATCGGATGACCATCTTCGGGAGCACAGACCCCCTCCGCGTGTCCCTTCGCCCTCCTCGCCCCCTCCTCGCTCCCTCCTCGCCCCTCCTCGCCCACTCCCTGCCCGTCCCCGCTCTCTCCACGCCCCTCCTCGCTCCTCGCTTGACAAGCCTTTAGCCCCACTCCCCCCCACTCCCTCTTTCACGGCTCAAGCATGGTGTCATGACCCCTGAGAGAGAGAGGGAGAGAGAGAGAGAGAGAGAGAGAGAGAGAGAGAGAGAGAGAGAGAGAGAGAGAGAGAGAGAGGGAGAGGGAGAGGGAGAGGGAGAGGGAGAGAGAGAGAGAGAGAGAGAGAGAGAGAGAGAGAGAGAGAGAGAGAGAGAGAGAAGAGGGGAGGGAGGAGAAGAGGTGGCAGTCATCTCCGCAGCGTAATCACCGTCTTCAAGAGGAAGTTATCGGGCTGTCATGGGCGCTATTCAACCAGCCGCCCGCTCGGAGAGAGAGAGAGAGAGAGAGAGAGAGAGAGAGAGAGAGAGAGAGAGAGAGAGAGAGAGAGAGAGAGAGAGATAGAGAGAGAGAGAGAGAGATAGGGGAGAGAGAGATAATGTGTGTGTGTGTGTGTGTGTGTGTGTGTGTGTGTGTGTGTGTGTGTGTGTGTGTGTGTGTGTGTGTGTGTGTGTGTGTGTATGCGTATGTGTATTTCTGATAATAAAGACCATTCTATCTCTCACCTCGCCTCAGCCTCCCCACCTCCACTATACCTGCACCTTACACTCTCACTCTCCCTCTCATATATCCTCGTAATTAATATTTGTTCTTCCGCGTGAACAGTGGCAATTACGGCCATCGCCTCCATTTCTGCTCTTAATAATACTGTCATCATTACTGCATCGTAATTACAGTCTTCGTCGCCTGTATAATTATCATTCTATTTCAGGAGAGCTTGATACGGAATTAACGTCTATATTTCTCTTGCTATCTTATCTGTATTTTGTTATTCGCATTTTCTCATTCCTCCTTTCTTTCTTTCCGTGTCTAATTGTTCTTCGTTCCTATCTCTCTCTCTCTTTTATTACCTTTTATTTTTCCTGTTTTCTTTTCTTATCTTCCTCATCTACTTAGCTATCTCTTTTACACTACGTTTCTTTGTCTCTTTCCGTCCGCTCTTTTACCTTTCTTTCTCCATTCCACCTATTCATCCATCTCTCGTTACTCCAACCTTCTTTCAGTCTCTTTCTTTGCCTTTCACACCCTCCCATTACCAATATCCACCTCTCTCTTCCAATCCTCTTTCATTCTCCTTCTTTGCTCTTCCCTCCTTCCTCGTATCTCCTCTTGGCATCCAGGAGACGGAGGCGGAGGACATATAGGGCGAAGGTCCTGTTTGGTGCCCTCAAGGATCTCCCCTCATCTCGGCTCCTTGGCCCGAGATGGATTCCCCTCCCCTCCCCTCCCCTCTCTCGTCCCCTCCCCCTTCCCTCTCCCCTCTCTCCATTCTTCTCAATCCCCCTCCTCCCCTCCCCCCCTTTCCACTTTTCTTTCTCTCCTCGCCTCTCCCTGTTCTCTATCCTTCTCTCTCTTCTCTTCCCACCCTTCACCCTCTTCCTTCACTCCTAACCCTTTCCCTTATTCCCACCCTTTCCATCACCCCTCCCCTCCCTCACCCTTTCCACCCCCTCCCTCACCCTTTCCACCCCCTCCCTCACCCTTTCCACCCCCTCCCTCACTCCCCAATCCTTTCCCCGCCCCATCCCCCTCCCCTTTATATCCTACCGGTTCAATCACCTCCTTTACTGTAGAAGCGTTGGGGTCGTGCCAGGAAGCAAGGGAGGAGCAGGAGAATGAGAAGGACCAGAGGTAAGGAGGGAGAAGGGAGGAAAGAAGAGGTGGGAGGGAGGAGAAAGGGGTAGGGAGAAGTGAGGAGGAGGGGGGGATATGGGGTGGAGAGGATTTGCAGGTTGGAGTGTAATATATATATATATATATATATATATATATATATATATATATATATATACATATATATCTTTTCTTTCCTCCCTCCCTCTCTCCCCCCTCCCTCCCTTCCCTTATCTCCCTCTCTCTCTTTCCTTCCCTCCTTTCACCAATCTCTCTCTCCTTCACCCTCTCTGTCCATCCTTTGGCCGCCTACCTCCTCCCTACCCCCTCCACCTCTTCCTTCCTTCCTCCATGACTCCCTCCCTCCCTTCTCCTTCACCCCCTCCACCTCTACATCTCTCCTCCTATCTCTCCTGTTCTTCTCTTGTCAGTCTCTGTGTCAGTTCCTCTCTCAACAGGAAAATGAGGACGCAAGGAAAGATGGAAAAGAAGAGAGTCACAGACGAAACAGAAAGATACGCACACGCACACAGACAGAATCTCCCGCCCCGTCCGTCTCTCTCTCTCTCTCTCTCCCTCCCGCCCGTCCGTCCCCTCGCCCGGACCCGCGATTACTCTTCGTGTAATTACGACATGAACATGCTCATTAGCGCCAATGGGAGACCGCTTTCTGGAAATGCTCGGGCGGCGTGTTTTTACGGACGCCGCCACTGGTCAAGGGAACGGAAAATAAATAAACACGATGAAAGCACTGATGCGAGTGAAAAACAAACACAAACGCACACACGTACACACACGCACACGCATACGTCCACACACACACAGAAAGAGATAGAAAGAGAGGGGGAGAGAGAGCGAGAGAACGAGAGAGCGAGAGAACGAGAGAGCGAGAGAGCGAGCGAGAGAGACAGAGACAGAGAGAGAGAGAGAGAGAGAGAGAGAGAGAGAGAGAGAGAGAGAGAGAGAGAGAGAGAGAGAGAGAGAGATAGAGAGAATGATAGAGAGAGAATGATAGAAAGAGAAAGAGAGAATGATAGAAAAGTACAGTAGAAATAGAAAGAGAGAAAGATAAAAAGAGACAAAGAGAGAAAAAGAGAGAGAGGGTCGTACATTTAAGAATGAAAAGCACTTAAAATAATAACCTCGAGAAAGAGAAAACGAAGAAGAGCATCGCAGAGGCGCACGAGAGGCCCCTTTATGACAGTGATGCAGCGAAGTAAATCTTGGCCAGATAATTACGTCAATTTCATGGCCATTATAGCACCTGCCTGCAACCCGCGCCGACCTCTCGTGGGAAGCGCTGTCCGGAGACGAAGGCGCCGCCGGGGGGGCTGCAGGAACAGGCGCTGGGATATTATGCATGGGAGCGCCGGGGGGGGGGGGGGGGGGGGGGGGGGGGGGGGATGTGGCCGCAGGACCTGGATGATGTCACTCTTGCCTCTATACACAAACAAACACACGCGCGCGCACACACATACACAAACAATATATTTAATGTGTGTGTGTGTGTGTGTGTGTGTGTGTGTGTGTGTGTGTGTGTGTGTGTGTGTGTGTGTGTGTGTGTGTGTGTGTGTTGTGTGTGTGTGTTTTCAGAAAGGGGCTGAACAAGGAAAAAAAATAAAAAAAGAGAAAAAACGAGGGAGCGACACCCGAAAGACACCGGAGGAGCGAGCGAGCAGGAGAGGCAGCCCATCACGCCAGGCCAGACAGATATCATCTCACGCGGAGGGCGGGCGCAGCTTCCAATCTCCGTCGGGGCAGCAGAATCGCCACTCGAGCGTGCCCGCCGATTTCGATGAAAGTGAAGACGGAGATGAAGAAAAAGGGGGGATTATAATGATTGAGAAAAGTACAGTAGTTGTAAAGATTGTTGAGGAAGGGTGGGAGGGGGTGAGGAGTGGGAAAGAAGAAGGAAAGGGAGGGAGGAGCAGCAGAGAGGGAGAAAGAAAGGGAAAGAGAGACGGGAGGGATGGGGGGAGGGGGAGGGAGGGAGGGAGGGAGGGAGGGAGGGAGGGAGGGAGGAAGGGAGGGAGAGAGAGAGGAGAGGGATAGAGAGGGAGAGAGTGGGGAGAGGGAGAGAGAGGGATGAGGGAGAGGGAGAGGGAGAGGGAAGAGAGAGAGGGAGAGAGAGAGATGGAGAGGAGAGAGAGAGAGAGAGGGAGAGAGAGTGAGTGAGAAGAGAGCGAGAAGAGAGAGAGAGATGAGAGAGAGAGATGAGAGAGAGGAGAGAGAGGAAGAAGAAGATAAAGAAAAAAAGAAAAAAAAAAAAAAGAAAGAAAGAAAAAAAGAAAAGAAAGAAGGAAATAAAAAAAACAAAAAAAGCAAGCAAGCAAGCAAGCAAGCAAGAAAGAAAGAAAGAGAGGAGAGAGAAAGAGACGCAGAACCAGATTTCTCTGGGACCGCCGTGGAATGACGGGCGCCGACCCAGCCGAGACGAATACAACGCACGCTCTTGCGCATTACGTGTCACACGACGAGGAAAATGGGGAAGAGGATGTGAAAATGGAAGAGAAGATAAGAGAGGAGATAAAGAAGGAATACAAAAGAGATAGAGAGAGGAAGACATTAAGGGAGGGAGGGAGGGAAGGATAGAGGGAAGGATAGAGGGAAGGAGGGAGGTGGGGGACGCAGGGAAATGAATGGGGGTGGAAAAAAAGGGAAGGATGGATAAATGGATAGATAGATAGATAGATACTGAGAGAATGCGAGTAAGAAAAAAGAAGAGCAAGAGAGGCAAGAACGGGGAGAGAAGGAGAGAGAGAGAGAGGGAGGAGAGAGAGAGAGAGAGAGAGAGAAGGGAGAGAGAGGAGAGGAGAGAGAGCAGGCTCGTCTCTCAAAGCTCAACCCCAAGCCACGCCCTTGGGCACTTTGTGCGACAGAAAAAGACTTCATATGAACAACCTCCCTCCCCCCCCTCTCCTCTTCCCTCCGCTGCCCCCCTCCCCCCCTTTAACATGCGGTCATTCGGGTTATTTATTTATTTTTCAAGACTTTTTGTTAAAGTGTGTTTTTTTGTTTGTTTTTTGTTTTTTTGTTTTGTTTTGTGTGTTTGTTTTCCGGTGAAATGGAGGGGGGGGAGAGGGGAAAAAGAGAGAGAAGGAGAGCGTGATAGAAACAAGGAGAGAGCGAAAGGAAAGAGACAGAATGAACCAATAAACGCCTCCTCCCTTCCCCTGCCGCCTCCCCTCCCCGCTAACTCGAGATGAAGCATGGTCTCCACAAGGGGAAACGGGGTCCCCCCCCCTTGTTCTTCCGCCCCCAACCCCCTCACCCCTCCCTCACGCCCCTCGTCCACACCCCTCCCCCTCACGCCTCCCCTTCACCCCTCGCCCACACCCCTCGCCCACACCCTTCGCCCACCCCCCTCCCCCTCACCCCTTCCCCACACCCCACCCTGTCCCACCATGGCCTGACGAACCCACTCTTCGACGAACTCCATAAAAACGCGCTCTGTGATAATCCCGACGGCTATTAGCGTCCGGGCCCATTTGCCTCGGATCCTCCCGGCGGCTGCCCATTGCATTCAATTTGGGGAGGGAGTGAGCTCGGGGGGAGGGGAGGGTCGTGGGCGTCACGCTTTGGGGGGGGTTAATATACTTAATGTGTACACCCCGCACACGCAAACGTGTTGTGTGTGTTTTGTGTGGTGGTGTGTGTGTGTGTGTTGTGTGTGTGTGTGTGTGTGTGTGTGTGTGTTGTGGTGTGTGTGTGGGGTGTGTTGTGTGTGGTGTGTGTGTGTGTGTTGTGTGTGTGTGTGTGTGTGTGTGTGTGGTGTGAGGGTTTTGTGAGTGTGTGTGTGTGTGTGTTGTGTTGTGTGTGTGTGTTGTGTGTGTGTGTTTTGTGTGTGTGTGTGTGTGTGTGTGTGTGTGTGTGTGAGTGTGTGTGTGTGTTGTGAGTATGCATTTAATATATATATATTTTAAATATATATATATTTTATATATACATAATTCATACATATATATTAATATATATGTATGTATATATATGTATATATATACATATACTTTCGTATATATACATATATAATATATAATTACACACACACATTATTATATATTTTATTATATTATATATATATTTATATAATATACATATATTAAAACATTATATTTTCATATATATGTATGTATATTATGTTATATATTATTTTATTATTAAATTTACATACGATTATATTACATTATATATATATTATATATATTTTTTATATATATTTTTATAATTTACCCCACCACATTATATATATATATATATCTATATATATAAAATTTTTATATATATTTATGTATATATTTATTTATATATATATAGAGAGAGGAGGAGAGAGAGGAGAAGAGAAGAGAGAGGAGAGAGAGGAGAGAGAGAGAGTGGGAAGAGAGAGAGAGAGAGAGAGAGAGAGAGAGAGAGAAAGAGGAGAGAGAGAGAGAAAAGACGAGAGAGAGAGCGAGAGAAAAGAGAGGAGAGAGAAGGGAGGGGAGAGAGAGAGGGAGTGAGAGAGGGGAGATCTTATATATATTTATTTATATGTTTATATTTTACATACATATATATCTATATTTTATTTCCAATATTGTGTCATTTCAACTTAACTATATTATGTGTATTTTGTGTATATATGTGTGTGTATATATATATATATATGTATATATATAAAATATTTATATATATATTATGTTTTTATATGTGTATTTATTATTATATTATATATATATATATATATGTATATATGTGTGTGTGTGTGTGGTGTGTGTGTGTGTGTGTGTGTGTGTGTGTGTTTTGTGTGTGTGAGTGTGTGTGTGTGTGTGTGTGTGTGTGTGTGTGCGCGTGGGGTGTGTGTGTGTTTTAAAATTATTTTATTATTATATATTATATATATATATAAAATATAGTTGTGTGTTATATGTATATATATATTATATGTATAAATATATTTGTATATATATGTATTTATATGTTTATTATTTTATATTGTTTATATATGTTTTATATATATATATATTATATATATATATTATATTAAACACACACACAACACATATAGGGTAAAAGGCACATGAGAGGGGGATGATGGCAGGGCAGGTTAGGGGCTGGGCTGACAAGGGGAAGGCTGACAACAGCATGGCAAAGCTTTATAGGACAGGTCAGGGGACGGCAAGACAAGACAGGGCAACCCTACCGGGGGCTTCCACGAAAAGGGAAAACAGGGGGGGGCAAAAGGGCAGGGAAAAAAAGGGGGCGAGAAAGGGCCCAGAGAAAATCGGGAGGGCAAAAAGGGAGGGCACGAGGCAGGCCAGGGCCGGAAGGAGGAGCCAAGGCGCCATCGGCCGGTGGAGGTGATATCATCGCTATCCCGCGGATGAAAGGGAACCAGCTATTAACCGAGCTTAAACTGCGTTTCGGGCCCTTAAACCGATTATTGTAAATGGATCCAGAGGAGAAGAGAGAGGAGAGAGAGAAGGGAGAGAGAGAGAGAGAGAGGGGAGAGAGGAGGATGAGAGATAGAGAAGAGAGAGAGAGGGAGAGGAGATTAGACAGCGAAGAGGGCATGGGGAGAGGAGAGTGGGGAGAAGGGAACAGGAAGAGAGGGAGGGAGGGAGGAAGGATCAGGGTAAGACGTACAATCAAAGAATATCAAAACACACGAACATCGAAAAAAGAAAGAGCTCCTCAAAAAGTAGACAAAAAAAAAGAAAAAAACATCCACCGCAGAGACACCTTTGGGATAAATAAAGAGCCCCTTTTATTAAACACTTCTCCCCTCCCTCTCCCCCCCCCCCCCGTTAGCCTTTAACATCCCACCCTCCCCTCCCCTTCCCTTACCGTCCCCCCACCGGCTTTGTGAAGATAAAAAGGGCCAAGAAGGGCCCGGGAAAAAGTAAACCCTCGGAATAAATGGTCTTTTGCCCGTAAACCCCTTTCGAGCGCGGTCTCCGGCTGATAGCGAGAGTTAAGGGGAGAGATAAAAGGGGGTAAAAAATAAAAACCCCCTTTTTTATATGGGTAATCTCGTTTTTTAGGGCTGCGGTTTTCTTGTGGGCCTATTTGCGTACGTGAGCGGTACGTGCGCCCCCCCCCCCAGCCCCGACGCCCAGCTCACGCGACGCAACCCGACCATGATGGGCAAATGGAGGCAATAACCAGCTCACATAAAGGGTCCAAAGCTACGGTGACTAGGATGCGGGCGCGGCACTCTCGCCCTCACGAGGCGGCCACTGCACTCTCAGCGTCTTTCCTCCCCAAATCTTACCTCACCTACCCTCATCTTCGCCTTGGTCATTCTCGTTTCCCCCTCACCCTTTCCGGGCCTAAACCCTCATCTCGCCCATTCCTTTCCTTCTCCACCTTTTTCCTCGCCACTTCCCTTTTCCTTCTCCCACCTTATCCTATCACTTCTTATCTTTCCCAAAATCACTCCGTCGTCCCTCGTCCTCATCTTCTCCCTCCTCATTCTTACTCCACATTCTCCTTCTCATTCTTACTCCACATTCTCCCCCCCATTCTTACTCCACATTCTCCCCCCCCCCCCCCTCCCCCCCCCCCCCCTCTTATCCACCAAATTTCCCCCTCCCAATTCTTTCCACATTCCCCCCCCCCCATTTTATCCACATTCTCCCCCCCCCCATTTTACTCCCCATTCTCCTCCCCATTTTACTTTCCCCATTCTCCCCTCCCATTCTTCCTCCACATTCTCCCCCTCCCATTCTTACTCCACATTCTCCCCCTCCCCATTCTTACTCCACATTCTCCCCCTCCCCCTTCTTACTCCACTTTTTCCCCTCCATTTACTCACATTTTCCCCCTCCCATCTACCCCCAATTTTCCCCCCCCATTCTTACTCCACATTCTCCCCCTCCCCATTCTTACTCCACATTCTCCCCCTCCCCATTCTTACTCCACATTCTCCCCCCCATTTAAACTCCAATTCTTCCCTCCCCTTTATACTCCCATTCCCCCCCATTCTTACTCCAAACTCTACCCCTCCTCATTCTTACTCCGCCATTCTGCACTCTCTTCATCCACACTCGCTACCCTCATGCAATCTAGATCAATTTACTCTCTTCTTGTCGATATAAAACCAATTCTCTCTCTCTCACAGCCTCCATTGAAACCTCATGCGTACAAAAAATATGCATATGATATTTTCTTAAATCAGAACGAGAGGGAAAAAAAACAATTAAGGATGATGGCCTTATCAAATAAGCAATTTTCTCAACATGCAAGATAATGCAAATGAAAAGTGTAATCGATAAAGCAGTTGAGAAGACGATTCGATTTCACCTCATTCGTTCTTTTTTTGTTTTTGTTTCAGTTTTTTTTTTATTTTTTATAAAACTGTACTTCTCTATTATGTGAGTTTTTTCATCAAATTTATGATTTTCTCCCCCCCACATCTTTTTTTTTTTATAAAGGGTTTATAGTTATAACAGATTTTTGTTATAATAATAAAAAATATAACCATCATGAAATGTTTTAACTTATCATTAAACAACAACAAAGTTCATTATAACAAAAACAAAAACTTAAAAATTTAATACATCAACTGCAACGATAAAAACATAATATAATTATTTTTATTACTATTATTATTATTACATTAATGATAACAAGAATAACAATTATAATAATATTAACTCTAATAATAACAATTGTAATAATGCTAACGATAACTATCAGTAATCCCAATCTTTCCCCCACGCATTACGCAAACACTTCCCTTTCCTTTTTCCTATTCTACCTCCCCCATCTCTTTATTTTCCCTTTCCCCTCCCTCCGTCCGTCCCTCCCCCTCCTCCCTCCCTCCTCCGTTCCCCCCTTTCCCTCCTCCCTGCCCCCCTCCTTTCCCCTTCCTTACCTCCCTGCCTACCTCCCTCCCTGCCTCCCTCCCTCCCTGCCTCCCTCCCTCCCTTCCACCCTCCTTCCCCCCTTCCCACCGTCCGTCCGTCCCTCCCTGCCTCCCTCCCTTTCCTCACACCTCTTTCACCCCTGCCTACCCCCCCCCCCCCCCCTCCCTTTCCCCGCGTGTCATCATCCCAGCCATCCACAAAGGGTGTAAGGGAGAGGACAGGAGAGGAATGGGGGCGGGGGAGAGGAAAGGGATAGGGGCGGGGGAGAGGAAAGGGATAGGGGCGGGGGAAAGGGATAGGGGCGGGGGAGAGGGATGGGGGCGGGGGAGAGGAGAGGGATGGGGACGGGGGAGTGGAAAGGGATGGGGGAGAGGATAGGGATGAGGGCGGGGGAGGGGGGAGGGGTCAGCAGGTGTCCGACACATTATGGGGCTGATAACCCAATTAACCGCTCCCTCCTTCCATCCCACTTCTCCTCTCTCTCTTTTGTCTACTCTTCTCCTATCTTCTCTTCTCCTATCTTCTCTACTCTCCTCCTTTATTTATTATCTCTACTCCTCTCTCCACGAGACAAATAACGAACAACCTCTGGACAGAAACACGCAAAAAATATATAAATATTCGAAATATATATATATATATATATATATATATATATAAATAAAATACAATAAAATAAACAACCACAACCCCCCCTCAAAAAAAAAAAGGTCTCAGAAAATCCAAAATAAACTCTTAAAGGAACAAACAGCGCCCCCGATAACGTCTCAGCTGACCGGTAAAAAAAAATTAATGCAAATTACCGTTATTTCCCAAAATTGCCATTACCCCCCCCCCCCCGAGAAGGAACGGGGGCCACAGCATGACATACGATCCCGCGCTCAATGATGATGTAATTTTATCCGGATCGTAAATTTCTCCCGTGTAATACAAATAAGCCTTGGGGAAAGAAGTGTCTTGGTAAAGGGAGAGACAGAAAAAAAAAGAGAAAGAGAGAGAGATAGATATAGTGTGAAAGTCATTTTTTTATGACTCCTTATTTCTACTCCCTTTTTCTTCGTTTCCTCTTTTTTCTAAAGTACTTCCATCTAGTTTCGCCTCTTCCTTTTTTCTTTCTCTTTACAAAACATTTTCTAAATTTCAATTCCCCCTAACTACATTTTCAATAAAATTATATGTACATACGTACTCCCGCGCGCGCGCGCGTGTGTTTGTGTGTGTGTGTGTGTGTGTGTGTGTTGTGTGTGTGTGGTGTGTGTGTGTGTGTGTGTGTGGTGGGGTGGTGTGTGTGTGTGTGTGTGAGATATACATACATACATAATACATATATATATATACATTTTAATTTTACATATGTATAAAATATAATCACATTACATATACATATTTTTTTATATTTATATATTTTTATATTTTTATACATTAAATACATTGTATTTATATTTTATATAATATTATATATAATCGAACCATCCTTTTCACGCGCAACATACCACATGTTCCTTCAGGCCCGTTTTCCTTCGGCACTCCACAAAGAAGCCACATGATTTCCTTACACTCTGCACCTGCAAAATCCTCCTAAACCTTTCCTGATTACACCATCCCGCGCTGGCCTTGAAGCCCCCTTGGGATAACCATTCATTAGGGTTTAAGAACTCGGCTTGGAAAAACCAATTGCAGGTCCTTGTTATCTGATTTTCTTTATGTCATCCTGTCAGTCTCTTTGATTTTTTTCGTTATTCTTTTTATCCTCATTATTCTCTCTTTTGTTAGGCTATCTCTCTTTTGTCAATATCTGTTTGTCTGCCCGTCTAAGCCTCTCTCACTTTCACTCTCGCTCTTTTCTCCCTATTTCTTTCTTTCATTCTCAGTTCTATTCTCTCCTCCTTTTCCTATTCCTCCTTCTTTTGCTGGCCCTCCTCTTTCCCTATCTCTTCCTCTTCCCGTTCCTCCTTCTCTTCTTTACTTCTTAGTTATCAATATTTCCCTCTCCCCGAATCCTTTTCTCCTTTCTCTCCTCCTTCTTTCATTCCTTTCCTTTCCCTCCCCTCCCCCCCCGCCATTCCACCTAAAAAAACCCTTCACTCATTTTTTTTCCCTTTTTTTTCCTCACTTTTACCCAAGAAAAGGGAGATGTAGAGAAACAGCATCGTAAAATGTGGCACTTTATAGGTAGTCTCGACACCTACATAATAAGTACCTCCCCTATTTCACCCTTCTCTTCCTCCCTCCCTCTTTTCCCTCCTCCTCTCCTCTCCCCTTTCTTCCCCTCCTACTCTCTTCCCCCTCCTTCCTCCACCCTCCCTCTCCTTCCCCACCTATCCCCTCCCCCTCCCTCCGTCTCCCTCCCTCCCCCCCCTCCCTCCCTACCTCCCCTCCCTCCCTCCTTTCCCCTTCCCCTCACCCCCCTTTCCCTTCCCTCCACCCTCCCCCCCTTCTTCCACCCTCCCCCCTTTCCCCTTTCCACCCACCCCCCTTCCCCCACCCCCCCCTCCTCCCTCCTACCCACCTCCCCCCCTTCCCATACACCGCGGGCTGACAGCGAGAACCCAAAAAAAAGCCCCCAAAAAAATCCCCCTTCAGCCCCCCCCCCCTACACCCCCCTCCCTCCCCCCCTTCTCCCCCGGCCTCAAGATGCTTGGCGGGGCTGAGGTGCAAAAGGCCCCTCTCCCTTTTCCCGCGCCGTGTGATGAAATTTGCCCCTGAAAGGGGGGGGAAGTAGCGTGTGATTGGTGTGTGTGTGTGTTTTTGTATGTGTGTGGTGTGTGTGTGTGTGTGTGTGTGTTGTGTGTGTGTGTGTGTGTGGTGGTGTTGTGTGTGGTGTGGGTGTGTGTGTGTGTGCAGCGCTGCCCAACGCCTGTGCATGGTAGCTATGAGCTTTACGGATACACCGCACAAACAACCAAACCCTCCACATCCCTTACGACGTACAAAGCATCCCGGCCTTAAAGAAAAGTAATTAAAAGAGGCAAAGCACGCGAATTTAATCAATAAAGTCCACCTGCAGCCCCGGCCATAATGAGCGGCCACGATATACGGATCCTGTGTTTACGATCGGATCGCCAAACGCAGCAATTAACTTCCAGCCAGACTCCGGGGTGTTGCCACGGTCTTTCACCCCCAAACATCGGGTGTTGAGATTTGCCCTCCTCCCCCGCATGCCTTCTGCGCTCTCCTCTCCCCTCTTTCCCCCATTCCCTGTCTTTCATTATTCTACTCCCCTTTATTCTACTTTCCTTCTTTTCTCTTTTCCCTCTTTAAATGCCTTTCTACACCTCCTTTCTTCCCGTTCTCTTTCCCCCCCTCTTCTTTTCACTTGCTTTCCTCTCTTCATCCTTCATCATATCTTCTTCCTTAACCTCCCTTTCCACTTTTAAGACGCCCGCCCCTATGACATTTTTTTTTCTTATCGTTGCCTATCAAGTTTATATTGTGAAGGTCTTAAGAGGATTGATTCACCCCAGTATCCTCGACCTTAACAAAAAAAAAAATTAAAAAAAAATAGTCGCTCTTCTCAATTGTCCGTTATTTCTTCTCTATTATCGTTAGCCTTTTCACTTCGTCTAGTCTATTTTTTCTCGATTTCTTTTCAAAAAGCTTCTTTTTTTTTTTTTTTTTACTCGTTTATAACATGTCTTCCCATGTTTTATTTAGTTTCTCTAAATATTTGCCATTGCTAGATGCGCTTACTTTCTCTTATCAATCTCCCTTTAATCCCTCCTTTATCTTCTTTCAATAAATCATTCCTGCTTTTTCTATCTTCCCATTTTCATTTTTTCCTGAACTGCGTTTTCTATCCGAAATCCCATTTTCTTTACCCTTTCGCGCGACGTCATCCGAAGAATCCGTGCCGCGTCACTTCCCGCAGCCAGTCGGAGCCTGTGTGGTCCTATCCGGGCCCCCGGTGAAAGGGTAAGTAAAGATAAAGAGGGAGAAGGTAAGGAGGGAGGAGAGAAGGGAAGGGGAGAAGAGAAGAGAAGGGAGAGGCGCAGAAGGAAGAGAAGAGGGAAAGTGAGACGGGGAATGGAAGAGAAATGGACGAGTAGGAAAGGGGAAAATGGGGTAGAAGAGAGAGGGGAAGGGGGGGGAGCGGAAAGGGGCGACGGCGGCAGCTTGCACGACAATCTCATTTCATTTTTGACAACGGTCGACGCCGGATATGGCGGCCCTCTTTGGGGAAAACTAGGTCTTCTAGCAGGGGAAAGCGAGAAAATGCAAAGAAATGTAAAAAAGGTGTCAGTAATTATAATAATTTATCATGTGGGGGTGTGGGTGCGCACTACATACATATATAATTAAAATATATAACACACAACCCCACACACACAAAGGGGGGGGGGAGGTGGGGGGGGAGGGAGGGAGGGAGGAGAGGGAGTGAGGTGAGAGTGAGAGAGAGAGAGAGAGAGAGAAGAGGAGAGAGAGGGGAGAGAGAGAGAGAGAGAGAGAGAGAGGGAGAGAGAAAGAAAAAAGAAGAGAAAGGAAAGAGAAAGAGAAAGAGAGAGAGAAAAAGAGGAGAGGGGAGAGAAAGAAAGAGAGAGAGAGAAGAGAGGGAGATGAGAGAGAGAGAGGAGAGAGAGATGAGAGAGAGAGAGAGAGAGAGAGGAGAGAGAGGAGAGAGAGAAGAGAGAAAGAGAAAGAGAAAGAGAAAAAAGAGAAAGGGAAAGAGATGAGAGAGAGAGAGGGGAAAAGAGAGAGGAGAGAGAGAGATGAGAGAGAGGAGAGGGAGAGGAAAGAGGGGGGAGAGGAAAGAGAGAGAGAGAGAGGAGAGAGAGAGAGAGAGGAGAGAGGAGAGAGAGAGAGAGAGAGAGAGAGAGAGAGAGAGAGAGAGAGACTACTGGAATGAAATTTAAAGAAGCTCCCTTTATATCGCGGCATCCGTGCGTGGTATCCGGCCTGCCCATTACACTCTGCGGTAAGGACGCAAACGATCTCCCTTTTGAACGTCAACATTCAATACATCCAATAAAAACGGGGAATAAAGGGAGGCGAGAGAAGGGAGTGGGAAGGAAAAAAGAATAAATGTCATCCCGGGACAACTTTTTGCGTTAATTATATACATCGGATAACAGGATGTACTTAGCACCATCTTGAAAGTGAAAGAGAAATAAAGAGGAGGAGGAGGAGGACGAATAGGAGGAGGAGGAAGAGGAGGGGGAAATAGGGGGAGGAAAGAGGAGGGGATAGGGGTGAGGGAAATGAGGAGGAGGAGGGGGGAATAGGGGAGGAAGAGGGAAGGAGGAGGACAAATAGGGAGGAGGAAGAGGAGGGGAGGGGAGGAGGAGGGGGGGATGGGAGGAGGGGAGGAGGAGGAGGAAGGGGTGGGGGGGAGGAGGAGGAGGACGGATAGGAGGAGGAGGAGGAGGAGGAGGAGGAGGAGGAGGAGGAGGAGGAGGAGGAGGAGGAGGAGGAGGAGGAGGAGGAGGGAGGAGGAGTAGAAGGGAGGAGGAGGACGAAGAAGAATAAGAGGAGGAGGAAGAGTAGGGGAAGGAGAAGAAGGAGAAAGAGAAGAAGGAGGAGGAATAGGACAAAAGGAGAGAAATATGATGACGATAACGATAACGATGACTATCATGATGACGATGATGCTAATGCTAAAATGATAATACAAAATAAAAGTAGTAGTAGTAGTAGTAGTGATAATAATAATGATAATAATAATAATAATAATAATAATAATAATAATAATAATAATAATAATAATAAGTGGAAGACAGGGAGAGAAAAAAATACAAGGTTACAACAGAGAAGCATGAGACGGACGAACTGCGGAGAATGATGAATGATGACAGATGATGACGATGACGTTGAAAAAAAAAATGTTCAGAAGAGTAGTACAAGCAGAAGGAGCAGGAACAGGGGTATGGGGGAGATGAGGAGAAGGGGGGAAATATGAGGAAGAAGAAGAGGAGGAAGAGGAGGAAGAGGAGGAAGAGGAGAGAAAGATAGAAAGAGGGAAAAGAAAGAGTTGGCTACGGGGAGGAGCTGGATGTAGAACCCCCACCCCCATCCCCCACCACCCTCACCCCTACCACCATCCCCACCACCATTTCCAACAAATAAGACACAAGATGGAAGGGGGAAGGGGGAAGGGGGAAGGAGAAAGGAGGGGAAGGGGGAGAATTGGGAAGGAGGGGAAGGGGGAATGATGGGAAGGGGGAAGGAGGGGAAGGGGGAAAGGGGAAGGAGGGGAAGGCACGCGAGGCAGGAGTAAGAAGGGGCTGGGAGGAGGGGATGGCGGGTGTGAGGAGGGAGAAATATGATTTTTTAACGCTAACTGAGCCGTGTTACTGTGCTGGGAACATGGGTATGATAACGCCTTCTGACTTGAGAACATGATTATAGTCAAGTCAGTTGATTTGTGTGGATTGCGAACATGGTAGGTAACGCTAACTGACATGTCTGACTTTAACTCCTAAGTGTCATCTTGCATTTGCTAAACAACTTTTTCACCCGGATAATACTCAGTGATACGCCAGAAAAAAACAAACACATCCACGCATAGTTACACTGTCGCAACGAAACGTCTGAAATCATTCAATTTAGCCTTTGTTCGTTTGGCATTTAAGAAACCCTCCCCTAAAGGCCGTTGGGGAGCGCGACGTCGCCTACGCACAAACGACACGGCGCCACTCACGGCCCGTCCGCGCCTCATTATGGTAATCCCGGGAAGCTACAGCGCTAATTACAGCATCGGTGTCTTGTACGGTACAGCGGCGGCGGCGTGGGAACAGCGGTGATGAAGTGAGTAGCTGGGATGAACACTCGGACGGGCTAATGTAGGTGCTCGAGTAATAATACCCATCGACCACTGTCAGGCACGCCACGGTTTCTCTTCGACTCTCTCGTCTGTCAGCCTCCGTCTCCATCTGTCATTCATCTCCCTGCCTGCCTCTATCGATCTCTTTACCTCCTCCCCCCTCTCTTGGATTATAAAAAACAACTTTCTCACTAACCGCCCAGAGCACGCCTCAGACCCCGGCTGACCAACCTAATTGAATCTGCGACACAAAAGCGAGATAAAAGACAGACAGACAGACAGACAGACAGACAGACAGACAGACAGACAGACATACAGACAAACAGTCAAAGCGAGCGATAACCCCGCAGCCTCCGAGGCAAGCGAAACCGTAACACCGATCTCGCGTGAGACGTCACCATAGCGGACAGGTCACGACAGCCGCCGACGCCGAACTCGCCCTTAATTATTCATCAACCTTCCCTAACCCCGGCCGGCGTGATTTCGCTCCTTGCTCGCTCCCGACCCGCTCCCACTCGGACCGACCACCTCGGAGCCCCCTCAACCTCGTCTTTTAAATGATTTTGGAACTTCTTTGACAGATTTCCTTATACCCGCAGGCTCTCATGATCCCCTCTCCCCCCTTCCCCTTCAGTGCCCGTCTCCTTTGCCGTCTCCGTCTTCCTCTGCTTCGCTAAATGTCCATTTTTCAAATCGAGACGCGGCGCTCCAATCGCACGACAAATCTGGGGCAGGACGGCGCAACGGCCTCGCGCCCATTACAATAAATCCGAGAGCAATGAGCGTAAATCAAGAGATTATGACCCCTGATCTTCCCGCAGCCTCGGCGCCGCGGGAGGGAAGCCAGGCACTTCATGCAAGTCAAGGGTGCTTTGATTGCCTATACAAAAAGGGGTGACAGACCGGTCCTCCCTATCTAAATTATCGCATCAGGGTGCGGCTATCAGTTTCATTTACATGCGTGGGAACACATGTACACACAAACGCACTTTCTCACTTAGCTCTTCCACTATCCCTCTCTACCTCCCCACTCGTCCCCACTCCCTCCTCTGTCCCTATCCCTGACTCTATGCTCACTCCCACATTCACTCACACCGACACTTAGAAGAGAAAAATGCGTATATGCACATACCGTAACACGCAGATTGATGTGTCTTCGAGGCCACATTTCGTTCGTACATTCATCATTCCAATGAGCGTCCGTGCGTGTGTGCGTGCATGTGTGTGCCTAAAATCCATGCACAGATGTGCGTGCAGCCTCCGTATGTGTACAACCACACGAACGTCTACATTATACACGCACATCACGTGGGGAAAAAAACGCAAAGCCACGCTATAAGGTGGGAAATCCTACCCCTTTCCATAGTAGCTTCACCTATCGCTTCCTGCCTGCTGCCCGCGGGGCCTGTGATCATGTTGGGTTTGCACACAGGACGGCGTGTGTGTGAGGGGGGGGGGGGGGGTAACCGTTCGCAAACAGACCCTTTGTTGAACATTCGCCCGAAACTGACATTTTGCGAGGCGAGGGGAAGGGAAAGGGGAAGATGAAGACGGAGCTAGGGAAAGGAGGAAGACAGAGCGTGAAAGGAGAGAAAGAGAGAGAGAGAGAGAGAGAGGGAGAGAGAAAGAGAGAGAGAGGGAGAGAGAAAGAGAGAGAGAGGGAGAGAGAAAGAGAGAGGGAGAGAGAAAGAGAGAGGGAGAGAGAAAGAGGAGAGGGAGAGAGAAGAGAGAGGGAGAGAGAAGAGAGAGAGAGAGAGAGAGAGAGAGAGAGAGAAGAGGAGAGAGAGAGAGAGAGAGAGAGGAGAGAGAGAGAGAGAGAGAGAGAGAGAGAGAGAGAGAGAGAGAGAGAGAGAGAAGAGAGAGAAGAGAGAAGAGAGAGAGAGAGAGAGAGAGAGAGAGAGAGAGAGAGAGAGAGAGAGAGAGAGAGAGAGAGAGAGAGAGAGAGAGAGAGAGAGGAGAATTATCAAACATCACGCCGTCAACCCAAACTCTATTTGGCAAGGTCATCCCGAGGTTAATTATAAGCAGCGTCGCCAGGAGAATGGCAATGATAAACGAGTGAATAAAACAAAACGCATAAATTACAAACCACAACAAAGATGGGGCAGTGGGAGGCAAACCACTAACAAGACTGATCTGCAACATAGTGCAAAAGAAACTATTTATAAGCTCGTACGAAGAAGAAAGTGAAGTGAAGAAAGCAAGAAAATAAGAAGATGAACAATTGAAGAAATATAGGAGGAAGAAACGGCGGGAGACGAGGGATAAAATAGAAGGAAGAAGGAAGGGAAGCAAATGGATGAATCATCAATTAAATGAAAGCAGATAAAGGAAAGGAAGAGGTGGATGAAGAAGAGATTGATCAGAAATGGCGAGAGGAAGGTAAGGAGGAGGAGAAGGATGAAAAAGGAGGACGAGGAAGAGCTGAAATAAGAAACAAAATGCCAATGAACAGTAAAAAATAAAAATAGAAATAAACAAAGGAAAAAAGAAAGAAAGAAAAAAAAAAGCAAGAAAAAAAAGAAAGAAAGAGAGAAAGCAAGAAATAAATAAACGAATAAATAAAATACAAAAAAGAAAAGAGAGGAAGAAAGAAAGATAGATAGAAAGCAAGAAATAAATAAACGAATAAATAAAGTAACAGAACAGAAAAGAAAGAAAGAAGGAAAGAAATTAATAATGAAAGAAACAAAAAAGAAAAAGAAAGGAAGAAAGAAAGAAAGAGAGAAAGCAAGAAATAAATAAATTAATAAAGAAATAAACAAAAACAAAATAAAGAAAGAGAGAAAGAAAGCAGAAAATAAATAAATTAATAAATAAAGAAACCAAAAAGAAAAGAAAAAGAAAGAAAGAAAATAAGCGACACACACAAGAACACAGCCAGACCCAACAAGCGCACGAGAGCCATAGCAAGGACAGCAAACAGGGAACTACGTGTCCGGCGGAGATGAAGGACAAAGGCAACAAACACAACAAATACAACAGTAGCATGGAGTCGACGGCAAAGACCCCCAGGTAACGTAGACTGACTGACAGACAGAAAGAAGGAAAGAAATTAATAATGAAAGAAACAAAAAAGAAAAAGAAAGGAAGAAAGAAAGAAAGAGAGAAAGCAAGAAATAAATAAATTAATAAAGAAATAAACAAAAACAAAATAAAGAAAGAGAGAAAGAAAGCAGAAAATAAATAAATTAATAAATAAAGAAACCAAAAAGAAAAGAAAAAGAAAGAAAGAAAATAAGCGACACACACAAGAACACAGCCAGACCCAACAAGCGCACGAGAGCCATAGCAAGGACAGCAAACAGGGAACTACGTGTCCGGCGGAGATGAAGGACAAAGGCAACAAACACAACAAATACAACAGTAGCATGGAGTCGACGGCAAAGACCCCCAGGTAACGTAGACTGACTGACCTTTATGCCGTGTTTTTGTCCCTCTCTCTGTCTCTCTGCCTCTGTGTGCCTGTGTGTCTGTCTCGTGTGTCTGTCTCACTCTTATTTTCCTCTCTCTCTCTCTCTCTTTCCCTCTCTCTCCCTCCCTCCCTCTCTCTCTCTCTCTCTCTCTCTCTCTCTCTCTCTCTCTCTCTCTCTCTCTCTCTCTCTCTCTCTCTCTCTCTCTCTCTCTCTCTCTCTCTCTCTCTCTCTCTCTCCTAATACTCACTTCCTCCCCCCCTTCACTACCCCGTTTCTATCTCTACTTCTCTTCCTATTATCGCCCCCTCTCCCTCTTCCCATTTTTCCTCTACACCTCCTCTCTCCCTCTCCCGTTTCCCCCCCACCCTCTCCCTTTCCCCTTTCCCACCTCCCCTCTCCACCCCCTCTCTCTCGCTACCAGCCCTCAAGTACCCACAAAGCACGACATACAGAACACCGCATATATCTATCAATGTGTCGACCCTGTTCAGCTAATGAGACGACAGAGAGGACAAGGGACACCTTTTTTTCTTCTCTCCATTTCTCGGCTTCTTTCTCTCCCTCTCCTTTTCACTCCCCCACTCCCTCCCCTCCTCCTCCTCCTCCCCTCTTCCCCTCTCCCTTCTCCCCATTCTCCCTCATCCCCTCTCTCTCCCTCCCTCCCTCCCTCCCTCCCTCGCTCCCTCTCTCTCTCCTCTTTAAGGGACAAATGCCCTCTTAGATCACTACTGCCGGCCTCGGTGAAATTACCGGGCCGAGGCGAGAGGACGAGGCAAAAATGCGGGAGTTGGGGCTCGGCGGTTGATATTTGCCTTCTGACGGGCGGGCAGCGCGGTCGGCAAGTGCTGTAGAATTATCACTTGCAAGGAGGTGGAGGCGGTGGCGGTGGTAGTAGAAGAGGTGGGAAAGGAGGAGGAGGAGGAGGAGGAGGAGGAGGAGGAGGAGGAGGAGGAGGAGGAGGAGGAGGAGGAGGAGGAGGAGGAGGAGGAGAAGGAGGAGAAGGAGGAGAAGGAGGAGAAGGAGGAGAAGGAGGAGAAGGAGGAGGAGGAGGAGGAGGAGGAGGAGGAGGAGGAGGAGGAGGAATGAAAAGATGAATAAGAAGAAGAGGGTGGTAGGGATGAGTATTAAGCGATATCCCGAGTTATATTCCATTACAGAAAACTTTCATACTCCGCCAAAAAGAAAAGGAAAAAAATCCGGGCCAGCGCCACCCGGGGCGAGGAGGGCCCAGATCGAGCACATTTTTAGCGGGGTCGACGGACATCTGGCAATTAGCGGCCGTCATCCGCCCGGCGTCATGGCGGACGGCCGATCGACAGCCCTGACTAACGCCGCTAAACAACACTTACTGCGACAATTACCTGCTCGTTTTTGCCGCCCAATCACGGCGTCGGCAGCCCCGCCACGGCCTTCCTGGAATACAAACAAAAAGAATCAAATAAAGTGCCACGTAATTACCGCTCATAATAGACAATAAAGTGCAGCGGGAGATGTCCCTCCGCGCCAGCAGGTACCCCGGGCCTCGCACGCACGCCCCAAGGTCAACCATGACTCGGCCGGCGGGACACTCCGGCTGAACACAGGTTAAAGAAATGGAAGAAAATTAAGTAGTGAAGAGTGTACAAAGGATAACATAGATTAAAGAAAACAGGAAAAAATATATATTTGGAGGATGACTGATAAATGACTGCTTCTTCTCGAGAAACTCGCCCCCCTACCCCCCCAATCCGTCGCAGGCTTTGACGATGTTGGAGCAGCGACCACCGCCGTGCGACGGACAAGCAGCCCCGCCGACGCAAGCATCCAAAGGCACCAACAGTGATAGCCCTCCCGATAAGGCGCGAGATAAAGACGCAACAACAAAAGGTCCAGCGTCGTAAAGGCTCCAAAAGCTCTTGTAAAGTCACGGAGTAAAGCTTGCTCAACAAAAGCTAATGGGCGTTTAACTACGGAGCGGCGCAGGCACTCGCTGGTGAAGCGGCGCCGGGAACTGACGTTGCTCACGCGCAGAATGGGCGGCTTAGTCGACACGCATTTCCATTTAGTCATGCCACTGCTAAACATAATTGATTTTCATCTTCCCTTTACCCTTGTTTCTATTCCCATCGCTGCATGTCTTCCTCTTCCTATCCAATATTACCAAACACATTTTGGGAGCATATGCAGACTGATAAGCAAGCAAGCAAGGACTTGTATTGGATGCCCTCACTTTTTTTCAAAGTAACGATAAACGAGCCCAAACCGGCCAGCCACTCCGTGTCCGGCGCCGCCCACCAATTGCTTCACTTGTTCGCCAAGCGCGGTTTGTCACCCTCTGACACTCCTTCCCTTATTTACATTGCAACCTCAGCGTGTCACCGCCGCGCCGGAAAACTAACATGGACGCACGCCCAGAAACACAGAGATAGATAGATAGATTGATAGATAACCTCGCATGCATATACATACGCATAGGAAGGAAGGAGAAGAGTCGGAGAGAGGGAAGGGGAAGGGAAGTAGGGGATGAGAGAAAGACAGAGGAAGAGATAGAGGACACAGAGTAGGAGGCAGTGCCATAGGAAAACGCAGAAGGAGAGGCCGAGAGAAAAGCCGAGGCGAGAGAAGAAGAGCGAACTAGGCCTCCGGTTTAGGGCGTGCTAGAGGAAGCGAGGTCCGCCCCACGAAGCTCCAACAAAGCCTTCCCTCGATCGCGTCCCTGGGGCTCCTTACACGGCGCCCTCTGGCCTTCCGCGCCTTCCCTGCCACGTCGGCTGCCTTTGCGTCCTTCAGCCGTCGTCACTGTCTTAAGACAGTAGGGTTTTTAATACTCTAATAGCAGAAGAGGAGGCAATTTTCTTCCACAGCTCCTCCTTTTCCTTTTCTTGTGTCTTCGCCATTTCTTCCACCTTTTCCTTCTCCTTCTCCTTATCCAACAATAATGAATCTCCCAGGCAAGGAATCTTGGAGCGTAAGAAAGAGAGGATAAAATAAGGGTGTAGGATAGACGAGGAGAAGGAGAGAGGCCGTAGGGCAAAGAGAATGTAAGAACGGGGAGAAATAACGAGATAGAAAGAAGTACGATACACGAAATGAGAAGTAAAGAAGAAATAAGGTGAACGAAAAGAAGCGAAGAAGGAATAGGCTAGATATGAAGGAGGAATAGGAGAAGGACGGACGAAAAACACGGAGAAGAAAGGACGAGGAACAGGGATGAACGACGACGAGCAAGAGACTGCGCCTTTGTGTCTCCGCAGGACGCCCCGCGCAGGAGACATGGCAAAGTCTGAGGGGCGTGGCGGCTGTCGTCCTGAGCTGCCCCTTTGTGCGGCTGTTCCAATCGACGCCCGTATGTTGCGCTTCCTTTAATGCAGCAGCGATTTAAGGCCATGATAAAGTAAGATAAACTAAATAAGAAATGCAAGAAGATGAAGACAATAAAATAACTGAAAGCAGACAAACAAGAATAAGCACAAGAAAATAAATGCAAGAAGAAATAAAAAGTCTGAGATAAAATTAGCTATTTAGACTTCGATTTATCTCCGCAAGGCAAGTGCATGTATCACAAACATAACTCTCTTTGGTGTCAAGAGGGCAAAGGAAGACTGCTTTAGGAGAATCTCTCTTTCCCTTTCTTTATTTCTTTATTTATGTATTTCTGTCTCTGTCTCTGTCTCTCTCTGTCTCTCTCTCTCTCTCTCTCTCTCTCTCTCTCTCTCTCTCTCTCTCTCTCTCTCTCTCTCTCTCTCTCTCTCTCTCTCTCTCTCTCTCTCTCTCTCTCTCCATCTGCCTCAAGAAAAGTAAAATCTAATTTACCCAACGATTTCTAAAAAACAAGTCAAAATGTCCTTCTATACACCTACCTCCATCAAAGTCTAAATTCAAAATCCCAATCTATATTGTACACCTAATCTTCAGTAAATCCATGCCTATATATCCATTCATCTCTTAAATTCATAATCAATTTATTCAACTATCTCCAGCAAAGTTAGACCGCAAACCTATATCCACGTAAGTCAAAATTCTTTCCTATCCATCCATCTCAAAGTGAAGACGTCCATTTATTTATCAATTTCGAGGAAAGTCTAAACGTCAATCTATCCATCTCCAGCGAAGTCAAAACGTCCACTCATCCCTCCATCTGCAGAGAAGGCCTCGCGTGGCACCAGCGACGACACCCCTGGCACAGAGGTCACCACGAGCTCCACGGGCCTCGCACCGGCTTCGTGACCTTCCCCGCCGCAGTCCTAACAGAGGTCAAAAGGTTAAGACTTACTATTATCATTATTCCTTCGTATTGGTAAATGTTATTGTTTCTGTGCGGTGTGAGCGAGTATTTTTACGGTCGGAGGAAGGAGGGAGGGAGATGTTTGTGCTTCGTGGGTGCGGTTTGGTGGGGGGGTTTCGGGGGGGTGCGTGTGTGAGGAGGGGATGTGGGGTTGTGTGTGCTTGAACTAGTATTTGTCTTTGTGTGCTTGAATTAGCATTTGTGTTTGTGTGTGTGTTTGCGTACGCGTACATGCGTGCGGGTGTCTGTCGTTTTTCTGCTCCCCTTTTCCTACCTCTGTTTCCATCTCTCTTCATCGAGCACTTTCGCTCGTGTTTTACGCCCGTGTCCGAGAACCCGTTACGAGCCAGCGGGGTGACGTCGTTTTGAGATGACGCCTCCATCAGCGAAGTGCCACGAGGGACAAAGATGCCATTACCACTGCCAGCGCCTCGTTAACCCTCCCTTCTACGCAAGACATATGGCTCATTAAGGCTCGACGCAATCGTACGAGCCGCGACACACGTTAGCACATTCCACAGTTCCTCTGCCGTTTATGTAACAGGGCCATCCAGACCTCCTGTCCAAATGATGAAGATAATAACTACAATGTCGACAGCCATTGTAGTTATGTCTACATGTCGACTCTGTTGTCGCAAGTTATAATAAATTCTCCTATTTCCACAGCCGCTCAGTTTGTCTGATTTGGAAAATGTTAATGAAGACTTTATAAACCGAAGAGGGAAATATATACTACATCAACATGCAAAATAACAATTCTAAAAGGCATGCAACATCTAACAACAACAACCCATTATACACGCACAAGCAAAGCCCCACAAGAAGTACTTCTTACAAGTCATATTTCTTCATATTTCTTTCCCTAGCAAATTTGCATTCCGCCAACGGATAAATTACGCTTCAAAAAGCCCATTAGACTTAATCTTTAGTCCCCCATAAGTCCCGAACCTCAATCAATAATCGGCCAAACACGACACACGGGCGCGAGACCTGAATATATAGCGCGGGACCAATAAGAATAGAAAATGGAGCCTCATCATCACTCAAGCGTTACACCTACTTCTTTCACACCCTCGGCCACACGACTCTTTTTGTGTTGTCTAGTCTTCTGTTTGCCTCTTCCTTGTTTACTCTTTTTTTTAGGGGGGGGGTGTTTTGTCTCCTCCCTTTTATTTCTATGCTTCTATTTGCTTCTACCGTTCTCTCTCTCTCTCTCTCTCTCTCCCTCTCTCCCTCTCTCCCTCTCTCCCTCTCTCCCCCTCTCCCCCTCTCCCTCTCTCCCCCTCTCCCTCTCCCTCTCCCTCTCCCTCTCCCTCTCCCTCTCCCTCTCCCTCTCCCTCTCCCTCTCCCTCTCCCTCTCCCTCTCCCTCTCTCCCTCTCCCTCTCCCTCTCCCTCTCCCTCTCTCTCTCTCTCTCTCTCTCTTTCTTTCTCTCTCCCTCTCCCTCTTCTGCACCCCCATCATCCCCCTCCATTTCCCCATCCCTCTTCCCCCACTTTTTTCTCTCCTTCTTCTTCTTCGGCTCCCTCCTCCTCCACCCTTCCCTCCCTCTTTCCTCATTCGCCCTCACACACTCATACAACACCATATCCATATACAGCGTGTCCACATCCTGCTCTACGCAACCCTAAGCAAACGGAGCAAGCAAACAGATGAGCGAGAGACCGCATCAACACCGACGCCGCCGAGACAAAAGTCGGTTTCCCAGTCCCCTTTGCCCTCTCTTTCTTTACCCTTCTTCTTCCCCTTCCACCAACCCCTCTTTCTCTTCCCCTTCCACTAACCCCTCTTTCTCTTCCCCTTCCACTAGCCCCTCTTTCTCTTCCCCTTCCACTAACCCCTCTTTCTCTTCCCCTTCCACTAACCCCTCTTTCTCTTCCCCTTCCACTAACCCCTCTTTCTCTTCCCCTTCCACTAACCCCTCTTTCTCTTCCCTTCCACTAACCCCTCTTTCTCTTCCCCTTCCACTAACCCCTCTTTCTCTTCCCCTTCCACTAACCCCTCTTTCTCTTCCCCTTCCACTAACCCCTCTTTCTCTTCCCCTTCCACTAACCCCCTCTTTCTCTCTTCCCCTTCCACTAACCCCTCTTTCTCTTCCCCTTCCCACTAACCCCTCTTTCTCTTCCCCCTTCCACTAACCCCTCTTTCTCTTCCCCTTCCACTAACCCCTCTTTCTCTTCCCCTTCCACTAACCCCTCTTTCTCTTCCCCTTCCACTAACCCCTCTTTCTCTTCCCCTTCCACTAACCCCTCTTTCTCTTCCCCTTCCACTAACCCCTCTTTCTCTTCCCCTTCCACTAACCCCTCTTTCTCTTCCCCTTCCACTAACCCCTCTTTCTCTTCCCCTTCCACTAACCCCTCTTTCTCTTCCCCTTCCACTAACCCCTCTTTCTCTTCCCCTTCCACTAACCCCTCTTTCTCTTCCCCTTCCACTAACCCCTCTTTCTCTTCCCCTTCCACTAACCCCCTCTTTCTCTTCCCCTTCCACTAACCCCTCTTTCTCTTCCCCTTCCACTAACCCCTCTTTCTCTTCCCCTTCCACTAACCCCTCTTTCTCTTCCCCTTCCACTAACCCCTCTTTCTCTTCCCCTTCCACTAACCCCTCTTTCTCTTCCCCTTCCACTAACCCCTCTTTCTCTTCCCCTTCCACTAACCCCTCTTTCTCTTCCCCTTCCACTAACCCCTCTTTCTCTTCCCCTTCCACTAACCCCTCTTTCTCTTCCCCTTCCACTAACCCCTCTTTCTCTTCCCCTTCCACTAACCCCTCTTTCTCTTCCCCTTCCATTAACCCCTCTTTCTCTTCCCCCTTCCCTTCATTTACCCCTCCGACTCCCCTTCATTTCCCTCTACCGCTCTTTATTCTCCTTCGCCCCATCCTCACCTCTAAAGCCGTCTTCTACATATTATTTTGCTACGAGCTAATACATACACATACACACATAAATACATACATATAATAACTTACATGCATATTTGAACACACACTTTTTCCTGAAAACAATTTACCTAGGGATATAGGACAACCCTACTGGCAAAATTTTGTCAGAAAACAAAAGAGAATCTATAGCTAAGAGAGGCAAACATCCCCCCCGACCCCCCGACCCCCCGACCCCCCGACCCCCTTATAAAAAAGTAAAAAAAAGCGGCCCCACGTCAGGCTCATCTCCGCCGGCCTGAAATCGCTCTTTTACGGCACCATAATCATTTCCTTCACAATGGGGAGGAAGCCACAATTGGCGTGAATTTGTCCCGACGTTTATATCTTTTGTCTCTATCTCTGTGGGTCTGTCAGTCTGTCAGTTTTCTCCTTTCTCTTTATTTTATCCTCCTTGTTCCTCTCCTTCACATTTTTTTTTTTTTCTAACCTCCATCTTTCTTATCCTCTTCTTCCATCATCTCTTTCATCTACCTTTAATATATCCTTCCTCCTTCATCTCATTTACTTCTTCCTTCGTCTCCTCTCCCTCCTCTTCCATGTCCTCCACTAACTCCACCATCTCCTCCTCCTTTTCTTTTCTTCTTCTTCGTCTTCCCGTTCTTCTTCGTCTTCCCGTTCTTCTTCGTCTTCCCGTTCTTCTTCGTCTTCCCGTTCTTCTTCGTCTTCCCGTTCTTCTTCGTCTTCCCGTTCTTCTTCGTCTTCCCGTTCTTCTTCGTCTTCCCGTTCTTCTTCGTCTTCCCGTTCTTCTTTTCTTCTTCTTCTTCTTCTTCTTCTTCTTCTTCTTCTTCTTCTTCTTCTTCTTCTTCTTCTTCTTCTTCTTCTTCTTCTTCTTCTTCTTCTTTAACCTTCCCCTTCCTCCTCTTTCGCCTCCTTCCCTTTCTCCTCCTCTTTCTTCTTCCTCCACCGCCTCATCACCCCCCCCCCCCCCCCGTCTGAAACACCCAAAGGTAAATGATATGCCAGAAGAACAGCTGATCTCAACGGCAGCTTCTCATATAAGGCTTAAAAAAAAGAAGAAAAAAAAAAGGAAGAAAAAAAAAGGAAAATAGACTAAAAAATAAGTTGATCTTCTCAATGACGACGATGATGATGAGCAACAACAACAACAACAACATTGATAAAAAAAGAAGAAAAAAAATCAGTCGTCCCATGAAAAGCTTTATTTAAAAAGAAAGAAAACAAAGGGGCCGAATACAATTTAAAAATAAATTCAAAAAATTGATTTTTTTTATATTTTTATAAGAATATTTTCAGTCTTCGTGCTGAAAAAAGGAAAATAGTCTAAAAAATATGTTGATGTTGACAATGACGACGATGATGATGAGCAACAACAACAACATTGATTAAAAAAAATAATAATAATAATAATTCAGTCGTCCCATGAAAAGCTTAATTCAAAACGAAAGAAAACAAAGGGGACGCCGCGAATGCAACTTAAAAATGAAAAAAAAAAAAAAAAAAAAAAAAAAAAACTGGAAAGGGATTATCTTTTCATTTTTAAGAAAAGAAAAAGAAAAAAAACAACATCTTTTTCCCTCAGTCTTTGTGCGGGATGACAAAAAGGTCCCGGACGCACAGCGACGTCTTAATTAAGAGCGAGAAGCTTCGGGGCAGAAGACAAAAGAGGACAAGAGGACAAGTGAAAAAATATATATACACACAGCCCCGTCAAAACCGCCTTGGTTGGAGGGGGAGGGAGGGTGCGGCTGGGGGGAAGGAGGGAGGGAGGGAGGGAGGGAGCGAGGGAGGGAGGGAGGGAGCGAGGGAGGGAGGGAGGGAGGGAGGGAGGGAGGGAGGGAGAGAGGGAGAGAGGGAGGGAGGGAGGGAGGGTTCGGAGGGAGGGAGGAAGGGGGCGGGGTAAGAAAGGGGGAGGGAAACGGGAGGTGAGGCTGGGTGGGGGGAGGACGAGGGAGATAGATGGAGGAGGGAAGAAGGGGTAAGACTGGAGGGGGGGGGGGTGGAGAAGGGGCAGGTGTGAGAGGGTCATGTTGGAATGTGTGTGTGTGTGTGTGTGTGTGTGTGTGTGTGTGTGTGTGTGTGTGTGTGTGTGTGTGTGTGTGTGTGTGTGTGTGTGTGTGTGTGTGTTTTAACGCGTGCGTATGGGCATGCGTTCGCGGGCGCTAAATTAACTATCTGCTAGTTAACTTGACGCGGGGTGGACTTTACTTGCGAAATACGGCTTATTTTAGCACACCTGGCGATAGTTGGTAATAACAGGGGGGAAGCAGGTGACCGCCTCGCGAAAAGATTAAAACATGAAACAAGCATTTTCAAAGCAGGCCACCGATCACATACCCACCACCCAGCCTCTAATAGCAGTGATTGTAACAGAAAGGCTAAAAAAAAAAAAACTCGAGGGCAGTACAAATAAGGCTCGCCCCGCCTTCCCTCCCGGTCACAGCGTTCTCACAGAGCAAGCGCCTCGTGACTGCAGCGATCGCGGCCGCTTCCACGAACGCCCTCGCGCGGCCTCGCTCCGCCGCGGCCCCAGCGGGAATCTGGGGAGCTTTTACGAAGAACATGATGATAATCATTGCTGTTATTATCATTATTAACATTAGCACTGCCATTACCCTTATTAACATTAGCAGTGTTATTATCCTTATTAACATTAGCACTCCCATTATCATTATTAACATTAGCAGTGTTATTGTCCTTTTTATAATTAATACCATTATTAAACAACTGTTATTATTACAAATATCATTATCAATACTATTTATATTCTATCAAATGGCATTACTATTTTCATCTTATTAACATTATCACTGCTAGTATTACAGATAATATTACAAATACTAGTCATGTTATTATCATCACTAATATAACTATCAATATCATCACCATTTCAAACGCACCATCGACCTCTCATTTAAGCCACAGTTATCAAGATTCTCCCCCGCTCCCTGTTCAACCATCAATCATATTGCAGAGAAGAAATAACACGATATCACGAACAGACCGACGAACCTTCAGGAAAGTCTCGAGAGAGAAGAGAGAATTTCCCGCCAGAATAAGACCTCTCTCTCAACAGGACCTTGAAACTCGATCCCGAGTGGGAAAAATAGGGAATTTAGTTGTTAAGCTGTGATATATATATAACGAGATCACTATCCCAAGCCCCGCCAGAGCCCTCATCAACGTAACGGTAATGCCTGGCCGGGGAGTCATTAGTGCCACAATACATCACTTTTCCTCTCTGACCGCAAGCACCTGCAGGCAAGAGGCTCACACGCCGCGGGGCACTGGTTATATGGGCTCCGACGTGCCCCAAGTGTGGTTTTTGGGGGAAGAGTTCGTAGGGACACTCAAGCACTTCCCCCTTCACCTCACGAGACGGCAGCATCCCAGAGTAGTAACCCAGCCGCCCATCTCACACTCATCCCGCGCCCGGGCACCCCCGCCTAACCACTACCTTCTCGCGAGACGCCGCCATCATGTCAATCATAACAACCTAACGGGTAATTTAGTCTCCTGTTGTAGTTTCTTTTAACCTACCAACCCTTCATCTCTCTCCCTTCCCCCCCCCCTCTCTCTCTCTCTCTCTCTCTCTCTCTCTCTCTCTCTCTCTCTCTCTCTCTCTCTCTCTCTCTCTCTCTCTCTCTCTCTCTCTCTCTCTCTCTCTCTCTCTCTCTTTCTCTCTCTCTCTCCCTATATCTCCCTATATCTCCCTCCCTATCTCTCCCCCCTATCTCTCCCTCCCTATCTCTCCCTCCCTATCTCTCCCTCCCTATCTCTCCCTCCCTATCTCTCTCTCTCTCTCTCTCTCTCTCTCTCTCTCTCTCTCTCTCTCTCTCTCTCTCTCTCTCTCTCTCTCTCTCTCTCTCTCTCTCTCTCTCTCCCCCCTATCTCTCCCTCCCTATCTCTCCCTCCCTATCTCTCCCTCCCTATCTCTCCCTCCCTATCTCTCCCTCCCTATCTCTCCCTCCCTATCTCTCCCTCCCTATATCTCTCTCATTCACACACTCATTCATTCACACACTCATTCACTCACACCCTTTCTCCCTCTTCATCCCTTCAGTTTATCCTCTTTGCCTCCTTTCTTCCCACGTTCCTCCACTCGCCTCAAGACGCACATCCTCCCAGCCTCCTCCCAGCCTCCTCCTCCTCCTCCTCCTCCTCCTCCTCCTCCTCCTCCTCCTCCTCCTCCACCTCCTCCACCTCCTCCACCTCCTCCACCTCCTCCACCTCCTCCTCCTCCTCCTCCTCCTCCACCTCCTCCTCCTCCACCTCCTCCTCCTCCTCCACCTCCTCCTCCTCCTCCTTGCGTCATTCCCCCGCCCGCATCGCGTCATCTGCGAACCGGCGTCGATCTCGTTCATTCCTCTAACTATTGAAATCCCTTTTACGCCCCTTTGTGCTCATTACATTCGCCTCGACTGCCTCCTTCCCTCTTACTCTCCCTCCTCTATCTCACTTCCTCTCTTATCTTCATTCCTCTCTCCTATCTCTCTTCCTTCTCTTTTGGACTCCTTCCTCTCCTCCCTTTCTTACCCTCTTCTATCTTCTTTTCCTCTCTCTCTCTGACTCCCTTTCCGTCCTTACTTACCCTCTTCTATCTTATTTCCCTCTTTCTCTCTGACTCCTTTCTCTCCTTCCTTCCTCCTCCTATTCCTTTCCCCTCACATACCTACCCCCTTATCCGCCCCCCCCCCTCCCTTTGCCTCCCTACACCCCCATCGAGTCTGTACATTTCCATATTTATTGGAAATGCTTTTGCTGCGTTGCATCCACATCCATCTCCCGCCCAAGTTCATCTGAGGCCTTGCTTGGCATCCTCGCTGATCCCTCTACTTCTCTTCCGTCCTCCATCCTTTCTAATTCCACTCTTCCTCTCTTGTCTCCTTTTTCCGCGCGCTCGCAAACAAGAAAATAAATCACAGTTCATACAAAAAAAAAAAAAATTGTTGAAAATAACAAGGTAATTCCTGACCGCATCTTCCAAGAATGTGAGCTCACACCTGTTGTTCGTCCCTGTTGCTCAACCGCCGTTTTTTTTTTGTATTTTCTCTCGGCCAGTCGAATCAAAGGTCTATAAGACGTAAGTATGGGAGGTGGAGAGACTAAACAGACCAAAAATAAAAATAGGATAAATATTAAATAAACATACGCGCAACATAATAATTCAAAAGAAAACCGCGCACAATTAAGCTCGTCTGTATTATTCGTAATTTACGAGGTCGCTTTATCATTTCCGAGAGATCACGGCCTCGGGTGAGCGTTCGTTATAACAATAGCTGCCCCATTCTCTCCTCTTTCTCTTTCACTTTCTCCCTATGCTCAATATATTTCTCTGCCTCATTATCTTTTTTTCGCACTTTTTACTCCCCCTTGTGAGGAAAGGGAAATTGTATTTAGCAGGTGCAGGAGAAAGGGGAGAGAGGAAAGGATGAAAGAAAGGGAGATAGGAGACGTCAAGGAGGGAGAGGTTAAGGAAAGCAGAGCGAATGACAGAGAAATGAAAAAAAGGAAAAGGTAAAAACTAAAAAAACTAGAGGAGAGACATGCAAAACAAATAAAACATAGACGATGGATAAAAGAGATGGATAGAAAATAGAACCAAAGAAAGAAAGAAGAAAGGAAGAGAGGCGACGGGATGAGGAGGAAGGGCATGGGATGAAACCCTCGCGCTCCAACCCATTAAAAGTCCACTCACGTGCTTTGGCGACCTTACAGGCATTCCTCTCTTGTACACATCGTAACAATGGGCCCGCGCATGCACACCTCCCCATACATACATATATTTACCCTGTACAATACGCACGATGTCGCGTAGGCCTATACCTGTTTGTACATCCCTGCGTTCATATATAGGCCTAAATCCACTGCGTACCCTTTACAAAATTTCACAAAGTGACTACAGCATTGTACCTATTTATGTACATACTCCCCCGTGATGCGGCCAAGTCGACAGCACCGGAAAAATTTCCATTGCTAATTGCACACCTTATGGAGCTCGCAAATGACCCGGAATATAATTGATTCAGCATACCTGTATATGGTGTGAACGGCAGGTGACCGAACGAGAAGAAAGTACCTTCCCCCGTTCCCTTCCCCTTCCCCTTCCCCTTCTCCTGCCCCTCCACTTCCCTCTTCTTTCTCTTGCCCATTCCAACCACGGACCCAACTCCAATTAAATTCTGATCTAAAATTCGTAATTTAAAACCGATCAACGAACGCACAATTAACACCTTGATTAACGTCGAAAGAAAAAATTAACAATTTCGGATGCATGTTACAGAGAAGGTAAACATACCCCACCTATTAAAGGAGAAAAAATGATACTAAATAAATAATAATAATAATAATTAATTACTACAAGGAAAATAAGAACACAAGACGATAAAAATAACAACAATAATAATACAAATGATGATGATGATGATGATGATGATGATGATGATGATGATGATGATGATGATGATGATGATGATGATGATGATGATGATGATGATGATGATGATGATGATGATGATGAGTGGCAGTTGTGATGATGATGATGATGATGATGATGATGATGATGATAGTGGTAGTTGTGATGATGATGATGATGATGATGATGATGATATAGAATAACAGTTATAATAGACACTAAATAAACAAACAAAAAAACGAAATAACTCCTCACCCGGTATCATCCCCCTCCCCTCCTTCCCTGCGCATGAAAAAAACAACGAAGTTGACTTCATTAACGACCTTATTGTTTTTATCCATTCTGTGACACTGATTTGTTGAGATGACGCCCTTGAACCCTGAGGGGAGGGGGGGATGGAGGTAGGAGGGGGGAGGGGGGATGGAGGAGGACGGGGAGATGGAGGAGGACGGGGGGAGGGGAGATGGAGGTAGGCGGGGGGAGGGGAGATGGAGGAGGACGGGGGGAGGGGGAGATGAAGAAAGAGGGTGTCGAGGAAGAAGGGAGAGCATGGGGAGAGATAGAAGAGCAGAGATGGGTGATGAGGAGGAAGAAAAGTAAGAAAAGTAGAGGGAGGAGGACGAAAAGGATTATATCACAATATAAAGGGGGGAGGGGGGAAGGAGGAACAAGGACAAAAACGAGAACGGAGGAGGAGGATCAGAGAGAGAGGAAGAAACCTCAGGGTCGGGGGGAGGGGAGGGGGTGTCGTCTGGAGGGAGATCAACGGACCGCCCACAGACGACGGCGACAAATCGTGTCTAGCTACGAAATTGTCCAAGATTCACCCCCTTCTGCCCCATCTCACTCCTCCCCTCCCCTTCCTCCCCCTCTCACCCCTCTCCCTCTCTCCCCTCCCCTTCTTCCCGTCCCCTCCCCACCCCTCCTTCCCCTCTTCTCCCTCTCCCCCTACTAAGGCAAGGACAAAATAATCAACCAAGAAC
>NC_061849.1:17219075-17221575 GCF_019202785.1 Penaeus chinensis
ACGCCATTATTCCCCATCCTTGAAGAACACGCTATAGCGCCTTTGGGGGGGAGGGGGGATCTATAAATCGCTCAAACTTACGATAAATCTTCCATCTCGGCGATAAATCAACTCCCTACTACACTCTCTCCCTTAAAATATTAATAAAGCAGCAAAATTGTTAACTAAGTACACCATCATCACGGGCGAACAATAGAATACTCCTCTCCTGCATCATACTCGCCCTCTCCTCCCTCACCCCACCCCCTTGCCCTTCCATTATCCTGCCCCTTCCCCTTCCCCTAGCGCCTGCCCATCACCGCTCCCTCTCCCTTCGGACCTTCTACGCAATGTAAACAGTGAGGGTTTTTTTCCTCACTCACTCTTTCGTCTATTTCACCACTAACGCCATCCGGCCTTCACCGAGGGTCAACCATTGACTACGTCGCGTCCCCCAAAACAAACACAAAACCTAACAAAAGACGAAACAAAACAAGACAAAACAAAAAGGATTCAGCTGGCACAAAAAGCACGAAGTCATACGAGGTCCGCGGCGCGAAATGGGATCAGTCGAAACAAAAGACGATCCCGATGCGCGGCGAGGATTTTGGAAACGCGAGAGCCGATGAATCCACGGAATGTCTGATTATAGATTTTACAGCTTACTTTGCTTCTCGGTGAATTTACGAAAGATACGGTGAGGTGGTGTACATCATTTAGGTATATTATAGCTTTCGAAAAAAGGGCTTCTCCCATGATGATAATAGCGCCACCCTGGCTGCACTGCCCAACCTACTTTGCATAAAATCTGAATACTAAAATATGGACCATCTTGACAAAATAACACAGTGCGAAAAGGGCACGGCGAGGTTACACAAATTTACAATTCCAATGATATACATAGGTGCTAATTAATACCTGACCAGCCGTATCATCACTTCTCAGGGATGAATAAATTTCTTTTTTATTTCCGTCCCCGAATGTCAGGGACGGACAACTGAAACCACAGAGGAAAGACGTTCTTTGCTCGCTAGGTCTTTCGTCTTTCAAAATCTGTCAAGAAATGAAACTGAAACAGGAGATAGATCCTTTTACATACCTCAAGAACCAAGTCTATGTAACGGAACCTATAAAATCTTTGTATCTTTATCTCCCGAGCCGAATATGAAACTGAACCATACCCATATCAGAAACACCAACGGGAACTAAAGATCCCCCGCCTCATGCGACAGCAAGCGACCACCAGCGCCTGCCGCTGCTGACCTGGATCTCCTGACAAGCGCCGTCAGCCGACTTCGCGCCGGAGAAACATACCACACCCAGACCGCGCTGTTTAAAACGTTCCTCAACACCTCGCGAGACTTCTTAATAATCAGCAACGCGCCACGAGGTCGCCATTATCAACACCCATCAACCGCTGGCCTTCGCAACCTCTATTAAAAAAACGCCCCCTCCCCTCCCGCGCCCCGACGCCGCCTTCTCCCGGGCTTTTCTCCCTTTTTCTCGCCTCTGTCTGCCTCTCGTCTTTCCTTTCTCTTCTTTTCTCCTTTCTCTCTCTTTTTCGTTTCCCCTTCTTGGACTATCAAGCCTCTCTCTTGCCTCTCCCTCTTTCTCCCATCCTCCCCCTAATGCTTCCCCTCCTTTTCCCCTCCCTCCCCCCCCTCTCATCCGTGTCGCACCTGTCGACAATAACCCAAAGCCGTAAATTCTTCCACTAATCTTTTAAAAAATACATCCTTTGGCTTTATGTCCACGCACGCCAAGGACAGCAACGAAGAGGGGAAAACAACAAGAGATAAATCGTAGGAAAACAAAAAGGGGGGAGAGGAAGATAAAAAGAGATAGATCCGAGGTCAAATAACCGAACACAAGACACACTTACGACCGCGCAATCGAAGGCCCTCTTTGTCTAATTAAAAGCCCTCTGCTAAATTCGCCCTTATGCTCCTTCAACCGTAAGGGCGAAAGGAGTGAAAAGAAGGAACGGAAGGCGAATTGGGGGGGGGGGAGGAGACAAGGCGATAAAGCGCTTTACAAAACGGCTATTATTCGTCGTTAAACATCTTCCGGTGTATTAGGAGCCACGACTGAGAGAGAAAACAACAAAAAATGGGGAAGAGAAGGGAGAAAAGAAGAGAGAAAATGCTGCCGAAGAATGGACGAAGGGGTAGGAAAGTACAGATGCGAACTGAGGACAGCAGAAAAAGGAGAAGAAAAGAGGCAAGGAAAACTGCCGAGACATCTAAGAAAGGGCGAGAATAAGAAACTTGATCTCGGGTACAACGAAAGGGAAAAGATTAAACAAGTCTCCCCTAGCCCCCCCACCCCCCCGCAAAGGGAAGACTAGAAAATAAACAAACAAAAAGAAAACGGGGCTTATAGCCAAAGAAAGAAAACAAACCAAACTGACGAACTCAAACGGCGCCAAAGATTATCTTTATGGTTTAAATCATTAAACAAAAATTCTCGAGAACCAGCCAGAGAAAGGAAAGGCTCGGATTTCACCTTAAAACAAGGAGCA
>NC_061849.1:17235134-17252634 GCF_019202785.1 Penaeus chinensis
CGCGTCTCCGTCGTAAGTTTTCTTCTGAGTTCTCTGTTTTGTTCTTTTCTGTCTTCTGTCTATTCTCGTTCCCGCCCTTCCTCTTCGTCTCGTTCTTCCTCTGGTTCTTTCTCTCTCACTGCTGTTCTTACCTGTTACGTGGCGGATTCCAGTTACTCGCAATTCCGTTTTCTTCGTATTTTTTTATCTCTGCAATTTCTCTTACGGAGTTTGTAACGAATTCCTTGTCTCATTTGTAGTTGCATTGCACGATCATTAATCTTTCCCTCCCCCTCCCTCTCCCTCTCCCTCCCCCCCTCTCTCCCTCTCCCCCTCTCCCCCTCTCTCCCTCTCCCCCTCTCCCCCTCTCTCCCTCTCCCCCTCTCTCCCTCTTATATTTCGGCGAAATCCTTGTACCTGTGAGCTTCCTACTGTTCGTTTCGTTCACCGTTTTCTTTTCGTTTATTGTTTCTTGTTTCCCAATTCTCATTCAGCCTCTCTCTTTCTCTCTCTTTTCACTTCCGATTACTACTATCATTATTAGTGTAATTAACGGATGTAGTAATATTAGCATCATCATTATCCTTATCACCTTCAGGTTTAGTATCATTATTGCAATTATTGCTCTACCAGTCCTTCTTTCCCATTCCTTCCTCCTCTTCCCATTCTTTCTCACAAGCGGCCACCTATCCACCGACCAAGCAGATCCGCCTTCAGAGCTATCCTCGGACCTCTCCACTCCCGTCTTACCTCCCCCCCCACTCTCCCTATCTCCCTGTAACTCCCCCCCCCCTCCCCCCGTCACTCTCCATCTCCTCCCCTCCCTTTTCCGTCTATCTCCTTCCCCCTCTCTCCCTCTGCCTTTTCTTCCTCCTATCCTCCTCTGTCTCCTTCCTTTGCTTCCCACTATCTTCTCTCACACTCCAATTTCCCCCTCACCTATTCGCCTCCATCTACTCCCCCCTTTCTCCCTCTATCCCCCCCTCCCTCATCTCCCTATATCCCCCTCCCCCACCTCCCTTCACCTTCACCTTCACCCTCCCCCCCCCCCCCACACACACACCAATCCACAATCGATACATAAAGCTTCTCCCGAATCATATCTGGGCATCTTATCTCTCTCCGCCCTTCCCCTTCCCCTCCCCCTTCCCCTTCCCCCCTCCCTCCCTCCCTGCTTACACCCTTCTCTCCACATCGCCATCTTCATCTCGATATTCGGCCGAAAGGAGCATGTGGAAGAGATCAGAGACAGACAGACAGAGAAAGAGAGAGAGAAAGAGAGAGAGAAAGAGAGAAAGAGAGAATGAGAGAAAGAAAGAAAGAAAGAGAGAGAGAAAGAGAGAGAGAGAGAGAGAGAGAGAGAGAGAGAGAGAGAGAGAGAGAGAGAGAGAGAGAGAGATGGAGAGGAAGAAAGATTGTGCGTGTGTTTGTGCGTGTGTTTGTGCGTGTGCGTGTGCGTGTGCGTGTGTGTGTGTGTGCATGTGCGTGCGGGTGTTGTAGTCAGCCAATCAATCAGTCATTCACTCTCTCTGTTTATTACTCCTTCATCCTCCTCCTTCTCCTTCAGTGGACGGTCCGTCATTGTCCGTCTTTGTCTTTGTGTTCGCCCGTCCTTCTCACCGTGCTCTTATTTTTCTTCTTTTTTTCTTCTCTCTTTTATCCTTTATATTAAATGAATCATCGCTTGTCACGGCGGCAGTGGGGAGAAGAGGAGGATGGGGAGAAGAGGAGGATGGGGAAAAGAGGAGGATGGGGAGAAGAGGAGGAGGAGGAGAAGAGGAGGATGGGGAGAAGAGGAGGAGGAGAGTGAGGAGGAGGAGGAGATGGAGGAGGAGGAGATGGAGGAGGAGGAGATGGAGGAGGAGGAGATGGAGGAGGAGGAGGAGATGGAGGAGGAGGAGGAGATGGAGGAGGAGGAGGAGATGGAGGAGGAGGAGGAGATGGAGGAGGAGGAGGAGATGGAGGAGGAGGAGGAGAAGGATAAGGAGAAGAAGGAGAAGGAGAAAAAGGAGAAGAAGGAGAAGGAGAAAAAGGAGAAAAAGGAGAAAAAGGAGAAAAAGGAGAAAAAGGAGAAAAAGGAGAAAAAAGAGGAGGAGGAGGAGGGAGAGGTGGAGGAAGAGGTAAAGGAGGAGAAAGAAAAAGACGAGAAGGTGGAGAAGCGTCAGAAGCAGAAGTCGCGCGCCTCCCCCGCCGACGGATGCGATTATCCCGCAAATTGAAGCTAAAACTAGGTTGCGTTTCCATATAAGGTCGCGTCGCTTTGCGCACACCGATCTTCTTAGCCCGAAACACCCAGGCGTTCAGTTGGCCGAATATAAAATGCTACACAAACTGATGGAATATACGATACTATACGTCCCGGTCCATAACACACCACACCCACACACACACAACACACACACACACAAACACTCAACACCACAAATACATGTATACATACCGTATATATATGTTTATGGATATAGAAATAATTATACATATATATGTTATATGTATGCAGTGTGTTGTTTGTATGGTATATAGGTGTGTGTGTAGTGTGTGTTGTGTGTGTGTGTGTCGTTTTTTGGTTGTCCCCACTGTTGTGTGTGTTTAGTTGTGTGTGTGTTAATATATTTTATATATATATATATTTATATATATGTACATATAAATATAACAACATGCCCTCATACCTACACGCGCCTCCATTGTCGCCACACAACGCATCAGGGCTTCCCTCCCCGGCGTCGGCGCGAGACCATCAGGCGGCGCCGAGACCCGTATATAGGGGTAACACCGCCTAGGTCTCATATTCCTGTTTTTGTCCCAGTCTTTGTTTTCTTTTTTAATCTCTCGGGGGGTAGGTTTAGGGGGTGCCAAAGGGGGGTAAAGGTTGGGAGCAAAGGGGGAGGTGAGGGGGCAAAGGGGGAGGGAGGGAGCAATAGGGAGGAGGGCACAAAGGGAGCAACAGGGGGGTGGGGCAATGTCTACGTTTACGCCAGGAATGCTAGGAGGTATTTGGGTTTTTGAGGAATTATTTGGAAGGGTGTGTAAGAAACGTTCTATCATGGGTTTAGGAGTCAATATCGCAGAGGGCATCTTTTTCTTAAGTAGTTTAGTATATTTAATTGTTAGTAATCTTGTTGCAGGAGGCATTTTTACAGAACTTTTATACATAGCCATATTATCAAGTTTTAAGATTTACTCATTTGGTTAGTGGATAGTTTGTTAATGATTATTTTGTCATTGGTTTTTTAGATTCGAGTCCCGAGGCGGTGAAACTTCGATGGCTAGGCCATGGTTAGGAATACTGGGTTTACACGCATATAGGGAGCGGCTGTAGGGGTTTAGGTGATAGGCCGCGGGGTTGGAAGGGATTATTTTAATGGTGTGAGCCTATTGTACTGTTTTATTGGGCATGGGTTGTTTTAATTCTGCCAATGGTTTAGGGAGATTCAATCTTCTGATTTATAGGGAGGGCGGCAAAAGGGAAGCATGGGAAGGGCAGCAAAGGGAGGCAGGGAGGGAGCAAAGGGGGTGACTGGCGAGGGGGCAAAAGGGAAGGATAGTGGGAGGGAGCAAAAGGGAGGTGGTCTGAGGGAGCCAAAGGGGGGGAAGGGGAGGGGGATGAAAGGGAGGAGGGAGGGGCAAAAGGGAGGAGGGATGGGAGCAAGGGAGGAGGGAGGGAGCAAAGGGTGGGGAGGTGCCTAGGTGCGGGATGGGGGCAAAGGGAGGAGGGGGAGCAAAGGGAGGCGAATGGGATTGGCAGGGGAGGGAGGAGGATGGATTAGGAGAAGGGGGGCAAATACCAGGGAGGCACCAAAGGGTGGGAGAGGGGGGAGGGGGGGGGGGGGGGGGGAGGGTGCAAAGTGGGTGGAGGTACTGCGGTGTCTTTTGCACGGTTGTTATTTTTTTGCGGTTGTTGCGATAGTGTGATAGTATACCGATTGTCGACGGGAAGAAAGTGCTTTGTCGAGGGTAGGATCGCATTCGGGGTGGTCTTAGGCCCCTGGATGGGGATTCTTTTTAGGAGGTTTGGTTCGCGGGGTTAGTCGTGGGGGATTTTTGCGTGGAGGCGTGTGAATCTATTTTTCCCTGCATTCGTTTTGTACGTTAGTGTCTTTGTGGTCCGGATTGATTTGGTGAATTTTTTTTGTTTGCTTTATCCTTTTATTGTCAAGGCCTGAGGTAGGGGGCGTGGATCGTGAGTTAGCCGGATGGGTAAATGGGCCTGGGCGCGTGACTGTGCCGGAGGTGTGCAGGGCAAGTTTATTAATGTTTTGATTACTCGCCCTGGACTTTTGGTTATGAGTCATTGGGATAATATATGAGGCTCGTCTTTGCGTCGCGTCGAAGGTTTTTTTTTACAAAGTTCGCCTTTTCTCTTAGGATTTGTAGGTTACTTGTGGTTAGGGGATGGGTCCTTCAGCTGGGAGTTTGCCTCGCGTCGTAGCGGGGCTGATTCTTGTTACTTTATTCATTTATCTCGGATGCCCGGCGGGTAGGCCCGGGCTACTTTTTGGTATTGTAAATAAGTTTCATTATGTTTGGGTCGACGTTGGGAGATATCGTTTGCCAGCCTATCACACATCCCCGTACTGTATCCCCCACCCTCCCCCTTGGTAAGTATAACTTCTAGTTAATCTGTTGTTCCTGGTTTCTTTATGGATAGTGTGGATTGCTGCTTGGGTATAATCCTGACTTAGTCTATTCTTGAATTTGAGCTTGAGTCGAAATTTCGGTCCACTTTGTTCGCGTGTGTTGAGGGTGCACTTCCAACGCTTGGTTGTGTAATGGACTGTCGTTTACCTTATGGGTGCTGGTGAATTTCCTTTTGGGTGTACCTCCCCTGTGGATCTATTTGTAAGATGGGGGATTATGCTGGTGCCGAGGCATTTGTTTTGTTCCATGTTATGGATTTCATCATTTTGGATTGGGTGTTATAGGGTAATGTGAGGTGCGTGAGGGTCCTGTACTAATCCGCTTTTTTGGGCTATAGACACTGTTTTCATTCTTTTGAAGACTTGAGATCTTTGTATGGTAAGTACGGATCTCGTTTGTCTTCTTGGTTCAACTTGAAGTGAGGTTGTATGGTTTTATCGGGTTTCGTGCTAATCGTCTCGTTGAGTAAATTGAGTTGCGGCGCTGAGATGATTTGTTTTTTCTTCTCGGTGTTGGGTGGCTGCTTGTGCAGGCGGAGTTTTTGAATTCTTCTTGATTTTTGTAGTTTAGGACCATCGAGGTTTCCCCTTCATGCCGTTAATCTTCTCTTTACTCATCCTCGTCTCCCTCGGAGTGAAGCCGCGGTGATGTTGTTGTCACTCAATTCTTTATATATTCTCTGGACGACTGTTTTGCAATATGTGGTAAGGGTTGAGGTCTGTTTGGTAGCTGATTCCTCTCTTAGTTTAGAGTTCATTCAGAGTTTCTTTTTTGATCGCCGGTCCGTTAGGCAATGACTGGTTGTCGATTGTGGTACTTTATTTTTCGTTCTATTTGGTTTTTAACTAAGCTGTTATATTGATTATACATATTTTCTCGATTTGATTTGCTTTATCGTTGTCCCAAACCGGATCGAAGGATGTTGTTGGAGGTTAATTATCCGGGATATAGCTTTAGGGTATTCTGATTATCTCGCTTTGGAGATGGGCATTCGTGTGTAGTTGGTCGGGTATTTGGGAGGCTTTGGTTTGTTTTTTTCCACAGTCTTCCTATTATATTAGATATGTTTATTTAGCCGTTTTGATCTGCTTTTCTTGTTTGGATACCATGCGTTAGTTCGGTCTCGTGGGGTTGTGTGATGCCATAGTTAAACTCGTGCGATTGGGGAGGTACGAAGCTTCCTGTAGTGTCGTGGGAATTTTTGAAAGTGTAAGTCTCTGGAGTTTTCCGAGTGTGGGGATCCAGCTTGCGAGTGAGGTGTTACGCCTTGGCTTGTGTTTCTTTGGGGCCTGTTGATTATCCTTCTTTTGACTCTTGTTGCCGTGTTGGCTGTTACCGTCGTAAGAGGCTCTTGCTGGTGAATAAAACTTTTAGTGCTGATTGTTCCCGGACGTCGACCTTCGTCGTGTTGCTCTTGGTGGCGAAATTGGATGTGATGCGACATTTACTTTTTTCGAGGTCGAATCTGTCTATTAAGTTTTTCATGCGAATTTATACTTTGAGTTGGGAGCACGGTGTTCTGATACGTGATATTGATTTCGAATATTTTTTGTCGTTGATGTTGACGGTTTGAATTCTTTAGGATTGAGAGTGATCTTCGATAGATCAAGATTTTCCTGCTGAGCTTTGCTCTGGGTCGGTGTATTGACCGCCCAGAGGAAGTTGCTTTGGGATCGTATGATTGGACTGGTTCCGGGGTGGGTGGCTTCCTTCGTCGTGCAACTATTGTGCACTTTGACTTTATTGAGGAGCGTGGGGTTTCTACGCGCTACCTTGTTTTCGTTGCGTGCTTGGTGTGATACTTATTCAATCTCTAATTCACCGACGCTCTCTGTGTATCTGTAGAATGATACTTGTTTAGAAGATCTGTTCTATTATGGATTGGTGATTATCTGAGCTAGCTATGAGCGTGTTTGTTAGATTTGGTTCCGATCTCGTTGTTTGGTGTTCATCTGATCACACTTAGTCCGCTCTTGCTCGTTTCTCAAGGTCCTGATTCTCCTTCGGGAGCTTAGATTCGAAGTTTTCTTCTGATATGTACCCTTGCTTTCTGGTATGGATTGCATCGTCCCCTCATATTTTTTTTCCATCTTGGGAACTGTGGAGGGAAATTATGGATTTCCGTGTGGAGACTTACGGATTCATGATGTGTGTTGTGCGTAGTGTACTATTTTTTCTTTTTGTCAATGCACACTTCGTTTTTCTTTGGTTGAGACGGATCCCTTTAGCAGAGCTTTATGGGAGCGGGACTCTCTGGATTTTTAATTATTGATTCGAGTCGGGTCGGAACTAGAGCCGATTTGCTTTTTCCGATATGCTTTGTTGGTACTTCAGCACTGATGCACGTTGATTTTCGGCTTGTCTGTTTTTGGATGCAGGAGGTTGCATTCATTGAGGCATTGTTGCATCTACTCCAGTTTGGTGATTTTTATTGTTCTTCTTTCTGTTCGCGATCTTGATTTGGTAGTTTGATGGGCATATGTTTTGTAGGTTTGATTCGTGCAAGAGGTTTTTAGGATGGGGGAGATTTGTCATATGGTTGATGAGAGAGATTGCGTGTTTGCGTGTGGGCTGTGCATGTACGTTTGGGTGCGAGGAGATGTAAGAGTGCGGTTTGTCTTGGTTATGTTAGCTGAGTTTCATTATTGTGTCTGTGTGCTACGGTGTGATGGTGAGTTCGGGGTGGGGTTAGTTGGAGTTAATGAGTGACTTCTTGATGTGGTGACTTTAGTGAGTGTTTATACGCTTCCGCTATCTCTGAGGTTTGTCTTTGACTTTGATTAAGGTTTTTTCTGGGGTTATTTTATCCGTAGTCCTCGGGGCTGGTTCAGATTTTGGGTTCTGGATATTTCTTATTTTTTGGGACTTCTGCGTCGGGAGGATAGATTCAAGTAGGAGGAACTTGTCTGGTTTTTCATAATAGGTCTTTCGGTAGAAACTTATCTGTTTTTCTGATGGTGTGTTTCTATGATTTTCTTCCCGAGAATGTTCGACTGTAGTTCTACGGAGGTTTGGTTAAAGGGTTTGGAGGTCATGTCTGAGGTCATAACGAGTGTAGTCTGGAACATTACAACAGTAGATTGTCTCTCTGAATTAGGTTCTGAATTGCTTCGAATCTGTGCGGGTGCGCCGACTCGGTGTCTTGATGGAATCAGTGATTTTTTAATTTGATTTTAGGTTGAGATGTCGCGTTTGTGGGGATTTGTATTATGCGGGAGCGTTTTTGTGATTTGCATGAAGTGTGTTTGTTTGGGCCATCGAGTTGTTTGGATTTTCTGATGGAAAATATGCTGAGAGTCATAGCTATGTCATTGGGGGGTCGGGTTTGAGGTTTTGCACGGAACGATTAAGTTTTTCTTTTTGCTTGTCGCCCAGGTTTTGTTTCGTTTTGTTTCATTTCTTGTTTTTCTTGATTATCTGGCCTTTGGACTTTTGTTTCTAGGCCAGTTTGATTGGTATTCATGACGTACTAACGAGTTTATGCGATTGTTAGGTGGGGGATTGAATCTGGTGGTCGTTGTATCCTACCTTATTGTATTGGTTTGAATTTTTTTTCCTATTGGTGAGTGCGTTGACTGTTAATGCTGTAATTTGGTTTCTTTAATTCTTATTTCTTGATGGCGTGTCTAGTTTATACTTTGCCAGTTTAGCGACGATAGTGGGCGTGTTTTGGGATATTGTTATGGTGTTGGCTCGATTATTTATGGGGGGGGGGGAATTATTGTTTTCTTAGATATGTGTCTCCTTTTGTTTGTGGACCTCTCTGTTGTCGGGTTCTTTGAGTTCGGTTGTTTGTATTCTTTTCGTGGCTCCAGATTCGGGGATCCCCTTTGACGTACCGTTTGGACCGGATCTCAGCTATTGCAGGACGGGGAGGCGCAAAGGGGAGCGGGAGGGAAATTAGCAACCTCAAGGGGGGGATTCATATGGGAGGGGGCATATTCTCGTATAGGGGGGAGGGAGGGCTGAGCATAAAAAAATATATTTTAAGGGGGAAGGGAGGGGGCAACTATAAAAAAGGGAGGAGGGAGGGGGGGGCAAAGGGAGGGAGGGACGGGAGGGGCAAAAGGGGGATGGGTGTCTGGGGGGGGCCCCCCAAAGGGGGAGGAGGATGCCCGGAGGGCGGCAAAAGGGGAGGGAGGAGAGGGGAGCAAAAGGGGGGAGGGAGGGCAAAGAAGGGGGCGAGGGTCGCGAGGGTAGGGCATCCAAAAAAGGGGGGATGGTGGTGATCGGGGGTTAATGGGGGAGGGAGGGATCGCAAAGGGGGGTGGAGGTGTGGGTGTTTTACTAGGGGAGGGAGGGGAGCAGAGGGGGGGAGGTCGACGGGAGCCTAATTATCTTTTTGTCATGGGGGGGGAGAGCAATAGGGAGGGGCGCAAAGGGGGGAGGGTTCTGAGCGAAGGGGGCAAAGGGATGGAGGTGAGAGGGTGAGCAAGGGGGGGAGGGTTAGGGAGGGATGGGCGCAAAGGGAGTGGAGGTGAGGGAGCAAAGGGGGTGAGGTGAGGGAGGGAGTAAAGGGGGGAGGGGGGAAGGGCAACATGGGTGGATTAGGGGGGGGAGGCGAGTTTAAAGGGTGGGAAGGCTCTATTGGAAGGGTGGGGCAATAGGTCGAGGAGGTGAGGTCGTGAGCAAAAGGGGGGAGGGAGGGAGCCAAAAGGGGGGAGGGTGTTGATAGATTGAGGGGGTTTTTAAAGGGAGGAGCGGAGGGGTAAAGGGGCGGAAGGGAGGGGGGCCCAAAGGGGTTACGAGGGGAGGGGATTGGGAGCAAAGGGGGGAGTGTATAAGTTAGTAGGGAGGGAGGGTTGGTTTTTTTTTTAATAAAAAGGGGGGAGGGAGGAGGGCAAAGGAAGGAAGGGAGGGCAAAGGTAGGAGGGAGGAGGTGCATACTTAGGGGGGAGGGTAGGGAGCAATAGGGGGGATTTTGGGCCAGGGAAGGGGGTAAAGGGGGAGGTGATGGTTCTGAGCAAGGGGGGAGGTGAGGGTGAGGGGAATAAAGGGGGAGGTGATGGAGTAAAGGGGGCATAAGGGGGGGAGGTTGAGGGGATAAAGGGGGTAACGGGAGGGGAGTTTAAAGGGGGGCAAAGACTGGGGGAGGCGACCGGGAGCAAAGGGGGGAGGCAGCTAGAGGGGGCAAATGGGGGGAGTGGAGGGAGCAAAAGGGGGGAAGGTGTGAGGGGGTAATTAAGTCCTTTAGATAGGGGTGAGATGGAATATTATATAGGGTAGCAAGTTGTTGGGGTGAGGGAGAGGAGGGATGTTAAAGGGGGGAGGTTGAGGGGGCAACAATTAAAAAAAGCGATTTGTGCCGTGTGGGGGAGGGAGTTGTGTCTTGGGGCAAGTGGTTAACGGGGGGAGGCGGCATATGACAGCGTATTAGTTTTATAGTGCTAATTTCTATTCGTCCTAATGGGGCGAGGGCCAAAGTGGGGGAAGGGAGAGGAGGGCAAAGGTGGGGGCGTGGTGAGGGGGCAAAGGGGGGAGGATTTGAGGGGGCAAGGGAGGAGGGAGGGTAGCAAAGGGGGACGGAGGAGGGCAAAGGGTGGAGTGGGGAGGGGGGCATATGGGGGGTAGGGGAGGGAGCAAAAAAAGGAGGGGCAGGAGGGGGCAAAGAGGAGGAGGGAGGGTGCAAAGGGGAGAGGGAGGGGGCAAAGGAGGAGGGAGGGGGCAAAGGGGGGTCAGGCGATGGGGGAGCAATAAAAAAAGGGGGGGGAGGGAGGGGGCAACAGAGGGGGGGGGGGATAAAAATGCAGGGAGGTGAGGCAAAGGAGGGGGCGAGCGAGTGAATTGAGGGGGTTTAAAGGGGGAGGCTGAGGGAGCAAAGGGGGGAGGACGGAGGGTAAATAGGTAAAAGGGGGAGGGCGACGGGTGTTAGAGACATAGTAATAAGGGTGGTTTCAGGGAGGGAGGAAGGAGATGGGGGGAGAATGAGGAGAGAAATGAGTGATCAGGGAAGGAGGGAGAATGGAAGGTAGGGAAAAGGAAGTAAATCATATAAAAAGGAGGGTAGGAAGGGAGGCAGGGAAGACTAGTAAGAGCAACAAAGAGAGGGAGGGACTGGTGGGCCTGATTTATTTGAGAGCAGGAGGAGATTTTTTTTGTTTGGTATGGAAAGGAGAAGAAGAGAATAGGAAAAGATAGTGAAAGAGAAAGGAAGACAGATTTTTCTCAGAATCATGATTTTCCATCTTTCGCTTCTATGATTTTTCTGCTAACTTTAATGTCAAACACTTTATCTATTTCTTGATACAATACTGCAACAATTACACATCTTTTATGGATTAATTTTTAAATCATTAATCTGTGTCATGTTCTAAACATCATTATTTATTTTTACTAAGCAAAAAATCTTTTTAAGTCTGTCATGCTTTCCAATTTTCACAAATTTTCCAACCCTTTAAATTTCTTACAGGTTCATGTCAACCGCTATTCCTAGCCATTGTTTGTATGGAGGGGGGGAGGGGAGTGAGGAAGAGGGTTAGAGGGGATTTTTTAGGAAGGTAAAAGAAGGGGGGAGAAAGCGGATAAAAAAAACAAAGAAGGAGGCAAGGACTTCAGGGGAAGGGATGTGTAAACCTGGAGTAAGGCGATGGAGGAAAAGAAAAGAAGTGATGGTGTGGAAAGTCAAAATATATTTTTTTTTTTTTTTTTTAAAATTGAATCTCCGAATTCGCCGGCCGCCTCAACCACTTATCAGAGGTGTTTTTAACTCCGTCGTTGTGCTTATTTTTTTTTTTTTTTTTTTTTCAGTTGTTGGTGCTATCTTGTTTTTTATTTTTTGGATTTTTTTCATTATAAATCTTGTCTTTTCTCGTTTTGGTTTCTCTGGAGTCTCGGCCGAGGTTATTTTTTATGCCCGTTTTTTTTAATATTAGTCGTTGGTGCCTTTCGCTGTTATCCTTTCTCCATCACCTCCTCCTCCACTAGATCTGCTCCCTTTCCCTTCCCGTTCCCTCGCTTCCGCTTCCCCTTCCCCTTCTCCCCTCCCCCCATTGCCCAACACCCGCCTTCCCCTCCTCCTCCCCCATCCATTCTCCCTTCCCCTTCTCATTCCCGCGTCTCCCTCCCTCTTTCCTTTTCCTCCCTGTTCCCCCTCCCCTCCCTCCCACCCTTCGCTTCACCTCACCACTTCACTCCCCATTCCCTTCGCTTCACCTTCCCGTTACACAGCAGCGTCAGCCCACAGCTCCTCGTGTTGGTCAGGATGATGCAATAAACATGGCCTTTCTCAGAAAGATGCAAACAGCATAGGAAAAAACTTGGCCACAGGCAGTCGCAGTGTAGTTGCTGTTTGTTGTTTTAGTGTAGTGTGTGTTTTTTTTGTGTGTGTCGGGCGTGGTTATATGCATCGTGGGGTTTATGCATTTCTTTGTCGTTGTGTGTGTGTGTATGGTTGGGTGTGTGTTGGTATGGTTTGCGCGTGTATGTATATGGTGCTGTGCTGAGCGGTTGGTGTTTGGGTCTGTGCGTGCGTCGTGCTAGTTGCTTGCGTGCGTGCGTGCGTGCGTGCAGTTGCTGTGCAGTGCGTGTTCGTGCCGTGCTGTGCGTGTGTGCGTGCTGTGTGTTTGCGGGTGTCGTCGTGTGAGTGTGGCTGTGTCGATATATCTGTGTGTGTATGTGTGGGTATATGTGGTGTGTGTGGTGCACGTGTGGTGTAGTGGCGGCGGCCAGGGCGGTTAGGACAGTTTCCGGTTGGTTGGTTGCCTGCCCATGCCCCGAGGCAAGAGCATCAAGTGGAGGGGGGATAGGGAGGCCAAGGATTAATGCGGGGAGGGTTGCAGGTCTGGGTAGGGGTGGGGTATAGGATGATGAAGTGGGGAATGGAAGGAGGAGTAGGGTGAGGGGGAGGGGGGAGGGAGAAGGGGGACGGTCGAGGATAAGGGGAGGCAGGGATAAGGGATAGGGTGGAGGGGGACGGGTGGAAAGGGGTTGGAGGCCAGGGGATAGGGGTGGAGGGGTGGCAAGTGGAGTAGTGCTCCTATCGACCTCTTTTTAGTAGCCTAGGTGCGTATGAGGTGGTCATAGCACGTACTTTTTGATAATAATTGCACTGGGGGCCGTTGGTGAGTGTATGAGTTCCTGGAGTGAGTGTTGTTTACACTGACGCGGGCACGATAGGTTGGTGTAGCGTGAGGGTCGCGACTGTGGATGCTCGGGATCGACGTTCTGGGGGGGAAGGGGTGGGTGGTGACTGTTGACCGCCGTGGGAAGGAAGAGGGAGACCGGGTGCAGGAAAAGAAGAGGTCAGAAGACGAAGGGAGGTGTGGGGAGCTGTGGGTGATGGTGGTGTTGTTTTGATGGTGGTGATATGATTTGAACATAATAATTAGAGATGATGATCATAATTACGACAGGCCGGGATGGAAACGAAGAAGCATGGCCCAAAAAGAAGAAGACGAAGAATGCAGGAAGGAAGCACGCAGACGAAGAAGCAGAAGAATGGAAGAAGCACGGAAGCAGAACGACTGAAGAAGAAGAAGACCTGACAAGTCGAAGAAGTCACTAAATACCCGATCATCAGCAATAAACACGAAGAAGACCGCACTTCCAAACCCGACAGCACCCTCAATTCCCGCTCCTACTCACACGTGAAACCCACTCCTGATATCCTCCATCACCGCCTCTCCGCACCCCCCTCCTCCTCAACAACCCGACTACTCTATTAACCCCCCGCCTCTCCTCCTTCACCCTCTCTCCTCTCCTTTGCCACCTCCGCCTTCCGCATCCTCCTGCTCCATCCCCTCTCCTCCTCCTTTCCCTCTCCCCCCTTTCCCTCTCTCTCCATTCCCCATCCTCCCTCCTCCACCCCCTCCCCTTCCTCCCCTCCCCCTCCTCCTCCTCCATCCCCCCTCTCCTCCATCCCCTCCCACCCCTCCTCCCCTCCATCCCCTCCTCCTCTCCTCATCCCTCCTCCTCCATCCCCCTCTCCTCTCCATCCCTCTCCTCCTCCTCCCTCCTCCTCACTCCATTCCCCTCCTCCTCCTCCATTTCCCCCTCCTCCTCCATCCCCTCCTTCCTCCTCATCCCCCTCCCTACCTCCATCTCCCCTCCTCCTCCATCCATCCCCCTCCTCCTCCTCCATCCCCCTCCTCCCTCCATTCCCCCTCCTCCCCTCATCACCCTCTCCTCCTCATCCCCCCTCCTCCTCCTCCATCCCCCCTCCTCCTCCTCCATCCCCCCTCCTCCTCCTCCATCCCCCTCCTCCTCACTCATCTTGACCTCTTACAAGATCAAGGATACCAGCAGCACACGTTCTGGGTAGTGGCAGTTCCCAGGCGGTACCGGGCGGTGGGCGTCGATGTGCGGGCGCGTGGGCGGGTGTGGTCAGTCAGTTAGTCCACCCGACCTCTCGTATCATAGACTACGCGGTGTGAGTGTTTGTGCGTGGGGGAGAGGGGGGAGGGAGGCGAAGGAGGGATGGAGCAACAAAGACAAACAGAGTGAGAGTGAGGGAGGGAGGGAGGGATAGAGAGAGGGAGAGGGAGAGGGAGAGGGAGAGGGAGAGGGAGAGGGAGAGGGAGAGGGAGAGAGAGAGAGAGAGAGAGAGAGAGAGAGAGAGAGAGAGAGAGAGAGAGAGAGAGAGAGAGAGAGAGAGAGAGAGAGAGAGAGAGAGAGCGAGAGCGAGAGAAAGAGATCGAGAGAGAGAGAGCGAGAGAGAGAGCGAGAGCAAGAGCGAGAGAGCGAGCGAGAGCGAGAGAGAGTGAGCGAGAGAGAGTGAGCGAGAGAGAGAGAGTGAGCGAGAGAGAGAGAGTGAGCGAGAGAGAGAGAGTGAGCGAGAGAGAGAGAGAGTGAGCGAGAGAGAGAGAGAGAGAGAGAGAGAGCGAGAGAGAGAGAGAGAGCGAGAGGGAGGGGGAGAGAGAGAGAGAGAGCGAGAGGGAGGGGGAGAGAGAGCGAGAGAGAGAGCGAGAGGGAGGGAGGGAGAGAGAGAGAGAGAGAGAGAGAGAGAGAGAGAGAGAGAGAGAGAGAGAGAGAGAGAGAGAGAGAGAGTGAGAGTGAGAGTGAGAGTGAGAGTGAGAGTGAGAGTGAGAGTGAGAGCGAGAGAGAGATAGAGAGAGAGAGATAGAGAGAAAGAGAGAGAAAGAGAGAGAGAGAGAGAGAGAGAGAGAGAGAGAGAGAGAGAGAGAGAGAGAGAGAGAGAGAGAGAGAGAGAGAGCGAGAGCGAGAGAGAGAGCGGGAGCGAGAGACAGAGAAAGGACGTATTACCGACTATAACGGCCACCAATATGCAGAAAAGTTGGATTAAGAAAAAATAACAACAACATACCATACACATTCCCACCCCCTGACCCCCATCTTAAGGCCCCTCCAAGGTGTGAAGCGAAATTACTCGGAAACGCCCGATTACTCCAGGCACAAGGGAAAGGGAGGGGTAAGGATGGGTGGAGGGAGGAGCGAGGTAGTGTAAAGACTAGGGCAAGGAAGGGCAATGGGGAGAGCAAGAGAAGGACTAATGGAAAGGAGCTGGGAAGGGACTGGAAAGTGCTAATGGGAAGGGCAAGGGAAGGACTAATGGAAAGGAGATGGGAAGGAGCTAGAAAGGGCTAATGGGAAATGCTAATAGGAAGGGGGCTGGGAAGGCTAATGGAAAGGGATACTTGAGACGTCCTTACTGTGATAAAAGTTTACGTCGCCTCAATGGTATCGATTATTCCTTTATAATTATTTTTATTGAACTATTCACTCTTCCCTATCTATTCATTAACCTAATCATTCATTCATTCATTCATCCAGTCAGTTTTATTTATTCATTCATAACGTATTCATGAGATAGGCCTACAGGCTTAGACAAAGGAAACAAAAGCAAAAAGAACGAGCAAACGTAATGGAATGAAATACAAAACGGAATCACATGACAAAAAAACAATAGTCCTGTTAACAAAAAGACAACAAGGACATCACACACAATAACCCCGATGCCAGCATTATTAAATGACAAAAGCAACCATCTTCGTATTATTAATGACAAAAACAATAGCGGATAAAATGAAACAACACAATTCAGGGAGAGAGAAAGAGAAGGGGAGGGGAGGGGAGGGGAGGGGAGGGGGGAGAGGAGGGGAGGGGAGGGGGGAGAGGAGGGGAGGGGAGGGGGGAGAGGAGGGGAGGGGAGGGGGGAGAGGAGGGGAGGCGAGGGGAGGGGAGGGTGGCAGGGTAGAGGACGTGAATGGAAGGGAAGAGAAGGGGACGGTAGGAAGATAGAGTGATAGATAGATAGATACATAGAGAACGAGAGAGAGAGAGAGAGAGGAGAGAGAAAGAGAGAGAGGGAGAGAGAGAGAGAGAGAGAGAGAGAGAGAGAGAGAGAGAGAGAGAGAGAGAGAGAGAGAGAGAGAGAGAGAGAGAGAGAGAGAGAGAGAGAGAGAGAAAGAGAGAGAGAAAGAGAGAATAAATATATCAAAACATCCCAATTACAAACAACAAAATAATCCGACTCAGAGGCCTATGTCAGTGTCACATAGGCCTACACAGGAAAGCCATAAGTTGCAATATGTAATCGCCATCATCATCATCATCCCTGCTATTTCTCTATCTCATCTATCTATTCACATCATCAATTTCTTAGTTATCTCTAAGCCGCGTCAGCAATTGCAAAAAACGAGAGACCACGAGCAGCCAGGAGGGAGGGAGGGAGGGAGGGAGGGAGGGAGGGAGGGAGGGAGGGAAGGAAGGAGAGAGGGAGAGCAGCCAAGAATGAGGGAGGGAAGGAGGGCAGCCAGGAGGGAGGGAGGGAGAGAGGGAAGGAGGGCAGCCAGGAGGGAGGGAAGGAGGGAGGGAGGGAGGGAGGGCAGCCAAGAAGGAGGGAGGGAGGGGTGGCAGCCAGGAGGGAGGGAGGGGGGGCAGCCAGGAGGGAGGGAGGGGGGGCAGCCAAGAAGGAGGGAGGGAAGGAGGGCAGCCAGGAGGAAGGGAGGGAAGGAGGGAGGGCTGACCAACACCGTGACTCGAGCGCCGTAGTCCACCTTCCATCCCCGCTGGCCTCCTTCCCTACTACCTGTTCCACTCGTCCACATTCCACGCTAATACTCCACTCCATCACAACAAGAGCAAGGCGGATGACCTTTCGCGCGCGGGTGCAAGCTCTCACGATGCCGCTCAGAGACGTTCGCAGCCGAAGGACGCACACAGATAGGACGGACACGATGGATCAGCCATTCCCGTGTATGAGGTGTCTAGTGTATGCGAGTGCGTGCGTATGAGGAGTGTGTGCGTGCGTGAGGGTGTGTGTGTGTGTGTGTGTGAGTGAGTGAGTGAGTGAGTGAGTGAGTGAGTGAGTGAGTGAGTGAGTGAGTGAGTGAGTGAGTGAGTGAGTGAGTGAGTGTGTGAGTGTTTGAGTGAGTGCGGGAGTGAGTGCGGGAGTGAGTGCGTGAGTGGGTGGGTGGTTGGGTGTTTGGGTGGGAGGGAGTTGGTGAGTGAGGGAGTGAGGGAGTGAGAGAGTGAGAGAGTGAGAGAGTGAGAGAGTGAGAGAGTGAGTGAGTGAGTGAGTGAGTGAGTGAGTGAGTGAGTGAGTGAGTGAGTGAGTGAGTGAGAGAGTGAGAGAGTGAGAGAGTGAGAGAGTGAGTGAGTGAGTGAGAGAGAGAGAGAGAGAGAGAGAGAGAGAGAGAGAGAGAGAGAGAGAGAGAGAGTGAGTGAGTGAGTGAGTGAGTGAGTGAGTGAGTGAGTGAGTGAGTGAGTGAGTGAGTGAGTGAGTGAGTGAGTGAGAGAGAGAGAGATTGAGAGAGAGAGAGAGAGAGAGAGAGAGAGAGAGAGAGAGAGAGAGAGAGAGAGCGCAAAGTGGAACGCAGATCAAGTTTAAATGCAACTACTAGTGGCAAAGTAAGCCACCTCTGATTGTGCAATAAACAGACACACATGCAGTAGACAGACGGCCAGACATACGAACTAGCTT
>NC_061849.1:17260134-17272634 GCF_019202785.1 Penaeus chinensis
ATTATCATCTAAATAACTAGACTTGAGCATGACGAGCCGCTGAACGAAGTAATTAAATTGATAAACAAATAAGATATCATGATAAACTGATCTAACTGAATAATTAACGACATGATAAACAACACAAAAGGACAAACAAGTGAATATAGGAAAATACGAATCAAAACGTCAAAGCCCAAAGGTAGGAAAAGAAAACTAACCATAATAATTCTGAATAATAAAATAGAGAGATACTGCCATTACTTAAAACATTTAAAAAATTACTCAAGAAATATCAAGACACATTATCCACGATATTACCATGTCCCGCGCAAAATAAAACATCGGAAATTAAAATATGAAGTAAAAAATGCAAGTCATGCACCATGGAAGGGGGGAGGGGGGGAGAGGGAGGGAGGGGGAGGGGGAGGGGGGAGGGGGTTATCCACCTCTTGCTTAAGCCCAAACACCGTAAATCTCTTCTGCGTGGCCTGGGCCTCATTATCATCTCTTTTATTATCAATTCATTAATCATAATCGTCATCGTCATCGCCATCATCATCACTATCATCATCATCATTCTTCAGAGAGAGAGAGAGAGAGAGAGAGAGAGAGAGAGAGAGAGAGAGAGAGAGAGAGAGAGAGAGAGAGAGAGAGAGAGAGAGAGAGAGAGAGAGAGAGAGGAAAAGAGAGAGAGGAAATGAGAGAGAGGAAAAGAGAGAGAGGAAAAGAGAGAGGGGAAAAGAGAGAGAGGAAAAGAGAGAGAGAGAGAGAGAGAGAGAGAGAGAGAGAGAGAGAGAGAGAGAGAGAGAGAGAGAGAGAGAGAGAGAGAGAGAGAGAGAGAGAGAGAGAGAGAGAGAGAGAGAGGGGAAAAGAGAAAGGGAAACAGCAAATGAAAGACAGAAAAAAAGAAGATGGAATAGTGAGAAACAGATAAGATGAGACCCCTAATCAAAGAAAAAAAAAGAAAAAAAAAAAAAAAACCACTAAGAACAGAGATACAGCAAGAGAACACACAGATGACAAGATAACAGGCGCAGTAATTCCATCTCCAACAACTTTACAGCTTCAGCCATGACACTCAAAACGCGAAAAAATACACATGCGTGCCAAGTTAATCTCGAAAAAAAGCGAACATTGCACTTCCAGATGACGGCAAGATGGCGACGGAAATTGAATGTCATTATCTCGAGTTACACTTCCACCATCCGCTCCTCCCCCTCTATTCTGCATCTTCCACATCCACCCCCTCAACCTGACCCCTATCCGCACCCCTACCTCAATCACCTCCCCATCCACATCCCCGTCCACATCCTTACCCGACCTTAACCCCAACCTCCCTCCCTCATCCACAACGACCAAAGCCGACTATTCCACCCCAAGATTGGCTACAGCCCCATCCCCAACCCGACTCGCTACGTCCCCATCCATTCCAATCCCCAAACCTCTTACAAATTCCCCATCTTTTCACCCTTTTACCTCCCTATGTCCCTCTCAACATTTCGAATCGTCCCCATCTCCCCACTTTTTTACCTCTTTACATCCTCCCCCCCTTGAATCGTCCCTATCCCCTAACCCCCCCATCCCATCCACCGCCCCCTCCGCAGCCTCCGGAGCGAAGCATCTAGACTTCAATAACTCGCTAGCGCGTTCATCACGGATTATAAATCGCGCATAACGTGCACTTATCCAGACTTGCGCCCTCCTGTTCTTCAACAGATCGCTTTCTCCGCCTTCCTTCTTCCTCTCTCCCTCTCCTCCCTCTTCCATACTAACACTATCATCTTTCCCCTTCCTTTTCACCGCCTCCCCATCTTCCTCTCCGCCCTCGTTCCATTCTCTTTCTCCTACCCTCCCTATTCTCTTCTTCCCTCCCTCCTCCCCCCCTCACGCGCTCCTCTTCGCTTGCGCAAGCACTTGTGATACACACCTTTGCTTCTAAATTTACTTCCACGCTATTTTTCGCCGTTCCTTTGCTGCGAATGTCTTCCGGTTCGATGACTGAGATCAAGGACTCGTGTCGAAGTAATTTCGTACAGTGTCATGCTGGAAACGTTCTCTTTGTAGGAAACGCATTCAAAGCACACATTAACTAAGCAATAAGTTTTATCTGCGTGTTTGTACATGCGCGCGCAGCGTATGTATTGATTATGTATACAGTATTGCATACCAATCTCTACTTTCATTCTACTCAACTTAGCACCTCTTGATAACTAACACGAATTATCTACCGGTAAAATCCCCGTGCACTGTATCTCTAATAACAGCAATTAAAGCCTTACCCTAATGCCCTTTTACCAGCTTTGGCTAATAAACTGCTCTACGCCCCACGTAACGCCTCCCATACCCAACACCCATAGCTAGGGATCCCAGTCTCTAACCTTGGGAATTACTACATGCATCTGTTGTTGTTTTTTTTTTCTCTCTCTCTCTCCCTCTCTCCTTTTCGGCAACTCCTGTGCACTATGATTTTTTGTAGGTCTTTCCCTTTGATTTTGTGTCTCTATTCATAACCATCTTTCTTTTTCTCCTTCCCTCCGCCATCCTTCTACACTGTTTTCTATGTATCATCCCACCCCTTCCTCCTTTACCTCCTTTTCCTTCTCCTACTCTTCTCCCTTTTTTCTCTCCCAGCATCCCACCTGCAGGATCTTCAGGTCCTAGGTACGGCCAAGTGGTAAATCCTACCAACTATGTAGATTATAATTATAATCATGATTAAATGATATGCAGATCCCCAAGGCGGGCTGGTTGTTAGGTGTGGAAGTGTGTGGAGTAATTGGCGGGGGAGCTGGCCGCCTTGATTATTTTTGCGCAGGTAGTGAGAGCCCACCCGGTACCCTCTCCCCGCTTCCCTCTCCCCGCTACCCTCTCCCCGCTACCCTCTCCCCGCTACCCTATCCCCGCTCTACTCTCCCTTCTCGCCTCTTGCGTGTCCCTCCCTAACCCCTCTCCTCTCCCTCCCCACTACCTCTCTCCCAATTCTTTTTACACCCCATTCCCTTCTCCCCTATCCTTTCTTCTTCTATCTCCTCCCTTCTCCCTTGCAATGTTCCCTCCCCTCCCTATTCCCTTCTCCCGTTTCCTCGGCCCCCTCTATCCTAACCCTTCCCTCCTCCTGTTCCTTAATCCCCTCGAAGTTTCTACTCTAAATCTCATTCTCGCATCCCCTGGTCTACCCAAGATCTTCATCATATCATCTAATCCCTTTTAATCTGTTATTTAATCTACCGTCACCCCTTCAACGCCTAACCCTTTTTTCCCGCTTTGTAATCTAAACTCGAGACTCATTTAAACTCCTATCTCGCGTCATTAATCTACCTTATGAAGCCCTTATCGCATTTCTAAATCAATCTCCAACCTTTTTTGCAGTCCTTGATGAACCCTTAAACTCGCACTCACACTCCCTCCCTCTCCCTCTAAAACACTTTTCCGGGGCTCGAAAACCTATCTCCTACGCTCTCTCTCTCAACTCCCCGCGAACAAGAAACCCGACCTTAACCAGGACTCTTTCATTTACTAGCATCTTCATGGACCTATTCTGCCCGTCCTCCCTCCCCTCCTACGCCCTTAGGCCAGAAGGATAAAAAAAGGTAAGGGTTCTGCCTTTGCGATGAGACTGGATTTCGTCAGCGAAGCAGATAATAGGCGAGGGTAGAGAAAGGGGGGAGGGAATGCAGGTAGGAAGAGGGGGAGATGTAAAGAAGATTGGAGTGGAAAAGGAGAATGAAGAACTAGTGATGATAATAATGAACAAGAGGAGAAACAGGAGGATGAATAATAAGAAAAGAAAGAATGAGGAAGACGAGAAAAATAAATAATATAAATAAATAATTTAGCTGAATTTCATTTGTTACAATGGTTATTCTTGGTGTGGCAGACTGACTGCTTATTGTTGCTTCCAAATCATTGCCTGTGTGAAAGGAGCGCCGGGGGCTTACCATCCACTGGGGGCGAGGGATTTGATCGCGGGTCAGCAAGAGTGCTAGACGAGAGCGCTACCACTACACCACCATACGGGCGGAGAATAGGAAAATGAAAGGCAGGAAAGATGTAGAGAAAATAAATGAGAGCGAACAGAAAAAAAAAATGCAAAGAAATCGAAACAGACTGAAAAAAAATCCAAGAAAAACAAGCACGACGCAGCCAAGAAGTTCGGACGGTCACCACGCCCCTTGCGATGGGATCCACATTTCACAGTCCACAGTTCGGAGAGTGATCCCCGAAAGGTACGCAGCCAGCCCACCTGGAGGGAGGGAGGCTAATCACAGGTGTGTCTAGACGTCCGAAGACAGAAGACAAAGAGTACAATTAAATGTGTCCGTCAAAATTAGAGCCGGGCCATGGAGTTCCATCCTGGGCTGACGGCGGAATCGGTTCTGATTAAAACTTGTGATAATGAAAGCAATAACAAGAACAATGCCAATAATATCTTAAAATCAGAAAAAAAACAAATTCACTTAAATTATTATTTCCATTTCATCCCAACAAAAGGCATAGAAACAACAACAGCAAACAGAGAAACAGAAAGCAAAATGTGTAGCGGTATTTAGTATCTCAAAAAGGAGTTCAAAGTTCCCACTCTTTAATTGCATCTGACGTGGGCGCGATCGGCTTGCAATTGCAGAATAAGACACCCGGGCGGCAATTTGAATATCTCGAGATAATGGCAGGTCATCACGTAGGCGGCGGCCATTAAGAAGCCAAAGGCAGGTCAAAGGGGAAGTCTCGGCTAAAGAGGAAGGAGGGAGGGAGGGAGGGAGGGAGGGAGGGAGGGAGAGGGGAGGGAGAGGGGAGGGAGAGGGGAGGGAGGGAGGGAGGGAGGGAGGGAGAGGGAAGGAGGGAGGGAGAGGGGAGGGAGGGAGGGAGGGAGAGGGGGAGGGAGGGAGGGAGGGAGAGGGAAGGGAAGGAGAGGAGGACGGAGAAGGGGAGAAAGGAAGGAAAAAAGAGGAGGGCGGAGAAGAGTAGAGGATGGAGAAGAGAGAGGAAGAATGGGGGAAGTGAGAGGGAAAGGGAGTGAGAGAGAATAAGAGAAAGAAAAGGGGAAGAGGCGGGAGAGGAGAATAGAAGAGACAGGGGGAAGGAGAAAAAAACACTCATAAAAGACCAAGATATTTCATCTTCAAGGCGAGATACAGTGGGGAGGAGAAGGAAGAGAAAAAGAAGAGTTGAAGAAGGGAAAATGGTAAGTAGGATGTACTTGTAAACGTTCACAGACTGGGCGGATTCCCGATTCGAGAGAGCGCGAAGGGAAGGGAACGCCTCACACTTGACTCTCCTAAATTCTGACACGCCCTTCGACCGCCCTCTTCCTCGAAGATCTCTGCACCTCTGCCGTGAAATATCGTCAGCAAGTCCGAATCACGTGACCGGCGTCCGTAATGAACGAATTCGCGCCTAACGGTCGTAAAAGGAAGTGAACTCGGCCCCGGTGCCTTCGGGAGACCGGGCAGCGAAAGGAGAACCGGTGACGCTGTTCTTGCGACGGTGATGCCCCCGAGGGGAGGATGGGGGGTGAGAGGGTGAGGGGTGAGGACGGGGGTGAGAGGGAGGGGTAGTGGGGAGAGTACGAAGAGGAAGGGAGAGCGGGATGGGGGGAGAGCGAGATGGGGGGAGAGCGGGATGGGGGGAGAGCGGGATGGGGAGTGTGGGGGATGGTGAGGGAGGAGGAGGGAGATATGCAGGTGCAGGGGAGAGAAGGGGACAAACGCGGTGAGTAATCCGGACGGATGTTACTCACGCACACCCGAATAGGATGCGAAGCAGGTGACAGTCACTCGTCGCCGCAACTGATAACGAAGTCTTTGCTGATGATGATGACGATGATGTTGATGGTGTTCTTGGCTGCGCGGGACAGTGTCGGGCGTCCGCCGCCAGCGCTCTTGCGCTCATACCTTCCCCGGCTAATTGCAGCTGCCCGCGCGGACCACCATCTGCGCCCGTACCAAGCCGCCCATTCGCCCGAGTTGACATTCGATGCGTCTGACGTCACGAGTGCGTCGTGGAGTCTTGGAAAACATAGAAATCAAATACATCCTAAATTGCCTCCCTTCCGCCACCCTTCCTTCGCCTTACAACATGCAAATGAAGCATCTCCGCAGCCGCCTCCGTTTCTTATAATGAGCAGCCGATCCCCGTGTGAAAGTGGCCGGCTGCGAGGGTTTCAAGGCGAGGAAAAAGCGCCTCGGAGCAGAAGAAGCATCAGCGCCACACGAGCCTCGAGCCGCACAAAGAGAATCGAAGCGCAATAAAACTCTTGCCTCGCTCGTTCTCCATTTCCAACCCTCTTGCATATGCAATGGACCCCCCTTCGCCCCCTACTCCCACCATCACCCAGCCCAAAACTCTCTACCTCCCAAAACGGGAAGCACCCCCCCTCTTCCCCTTCCTCCCCTATTTTTTTCAGATCATTCCCTGCTCTTTCTCTTCCTCTCCCCGCCACCAACCCCCATTCTCCCACCTTTCCTTGCCCCCATACGGCGTTGCAGAGCATCATTCTCATCATCGTCCACAATGGAGGGAAGACCTGACCTGATTTCGGCAATTAGCGCTGAATGCAGTCCACGAGGTCGAGGCGCGAGCGTGACCTCTCGGAGATCTCCTTCTCCTCGCAAGACTTTCACTCAAGAGATCATTACCTACCCTTCCGGCAGCTGATCTCGCCGCGATTTACGAGATAATCGGCGCAGATGCTGACTAACGGCAGGAACGAGCCGACGATCCTGTCTAATGATAGCGCGGGGCTGCATCATGCAACAGGTGTGTGACCTCTCTGTGCACCAAGCCACTCTACACCCGCCATAATCTTTGAGATAAACATCTCACCTTTCTTCCAAAGACAAATTTATCCCCACAAAGAGGAAACTATCAAAGAAAACGCGGACGCAAAGAGAGAGAGCGCGCGCATGGCGTGGGGGGCAGACCAGTGCGTCACGCAAACGGCCAGCTGAGCCTCGGCGCCGCTTCTGTCGTAGGACGCAGATGGGGAAGGCAGGGCGAGGGGGAAGGCAGGGCGAGGGGGAAGGAGGAGCCAGGGGGCGGAAAATGGGCGGACGATGGGAAAGGACTAAGAGAAAGGACGGAAAAGAAGGAAAGCGAGAGAATAAGTAGGGTGGAGAGAAACAAGCATTAAAACAAGCTGACAAAAACTAAAATGAATAGAGGAAATTACAGAAAGAACAACAACCAAGCTACAAGACGTGCAACAGACGACCATCGGAGGAAGGACATCTTCGTCAGGTATCTCATCAAGCATGACAGCAACAGGTGGCCGGACGCTCGCACCCACCCTCTCTCTCCTTCCTCCCTCCTTCCCTTCCACATGCAACCGTACTCTCACGCTTCCCTCCCCCGGAGGAGAAAGGGTGCAAGGAGAAGGCTCCCTGAGGAAGTCGAGTGTACGAACCACTAAGGAAGTCAGGGCGGGTCCGGGGAAACCGTGTTCGTCACGCCGAATAATAGTACAACCCACTCCGCCGGATGAGTCGAGAGTCAACAGCCCCGAGACGAATGGGAATAATTTGATATGGACTGACGAAATGAGCGAACTTGGAGCCTCGATTCGGCCTCTTAAACAGGGACAAAAACACGGAGAATGCAGAGAAACTGAATAAAGATCATACTTACCAAATTCCAAACAAATGAACGCGAACATTTTTTTTAAACCTTAACCAAAAAGAAACAAAATGCTACAGAAAAAAAAATGACTGCCCCCCCCCCCCAAAAAAAAAAAAAAAAAAAAAAAAAACCGTCCATCAAACCAAATTTAGAGAGAAGACAAAAGAGTGGAAAAGAGGAAGAAGCGAGTCAGAGGCGGCGGAGATAAATTGAGGGCGAAGAAAATAGGAAGACAAAGGTGCGAACGAGACGAACTGGGCGAGAAAGCGTGAGCAAAAAGAGACGAGGAAGCCAGCCATCTCCCGGACACGTAACGGGAGCGGAAGCCGAGTCTCGAGGGGGAGCAGCATCCACGGCGCCGAAGGAGGGAAGAGGGGGGGAGGGAGGGAGTAGGGAGGGAGTAGGGAGGGAGTAGGGAGGGAGTAGGGAGGAAAGAGGGAGGGAGGGAGGGAGGAGGGAGGAAAGAGGGAGGGAGGGAGGAAAGAGGGAGAGAAGGAGGGAGGGTAAGAGTAGGTAAAGAGGGAGAGAAGGAGGTAGGGAGGGAGGGAGAGAAAGAGGGAGGGAGGGAGGGAGGGAGGGAGGGAGGGAGGGAGGGAGGGAGGGAGGAAGGGAGGGAGGGAGGGAGGGAGGGAGGGAGGGAGAGAGGGAGGGAGAGAGTAGGTAGGGAGAGAGGGGGAGGTGGGGGAAGGGATATGCTAGAAAGGGAGGGGGAGAGTGGTAAGAGATGAAAGACCGGGAGGGAGGAATAGAGCAGGGAAATGAGAGAAGAGAGGAAGGAGAAAAGTAAAGGCAAAGGCATTAATTAAAGGAAAAGACAGAAGGGAAAAGAAATAAAGACAAAAAACCAGAGAAAATAAAGAATGGGCAAAGTACGGCGGGGGAAAAAAAATGGGGGGGGGAGGGAAGGATCGAGAGGGAACACACCAAGGAACCGATCACCAGTGGCTCGTTACACGCCTCACTGCACAAAGCGATGTAATTGCCTAATTACCAGCCGCAAGGATCCTTACCCTACCCTCCCTCTCCCCCCTCTCCCCCCTCTCCCTCCCCCGTTCCCCAACCCCAGCTCTCCAGCTCATCCATTCCCCCAACCCTCCTCTACCCTCTCCCTACTTCACCCCAACCCCTTTAACTCCCTCCTCTGATCTCCCTCCCCTCACCCCCTCACGCCTCCCCTTCCCCCCACCCCTTCACGCCTCCCCCCTCCCCTCACCCTTCACCCTTACCCCCTTATCAACTCCGTTCTTTACCAGATACACTAAACCATCAACATCTTCGCGCCTGTCGAAACAGAAAAAAAAAAAAAAAAAAAAGCAAGTAGGAGAAAAAAAAAGTCTACATTACAATTCAATATGCAAATGAGGGCCCTGATGCGCATCTCCAAACCGACAAAAGCACGAGGGAGAGGGAGGGGAGAGGGGGAGGGGGGGAGGAGGGGAAGGCGAGGCGAGGAAGGGAGAAGGGAAGAAAGGAAGGGAAAAGGAGGACAAGACGAGGAGAGGAAGAAGAAGGGAGAAGAGAGGAAACGAGAGAGGGAGAAAGTGAGGAATAAGGGGAAAGGAGATGAAGCGAAGAGAGGGAAGAGGGAAGGAAAGCAAGGCGAGGAGAGGGAGGGAGAAGGGGGGAGATGAGAAGAGGAAAGAGGAGGGGGAGGTCCGCCCGGGGGGATCCAGCCTAGAGATAAGGCGAGGGCGATAAGCTTAAATGCCGAGACGTCGATTCCTGGCTTCGAAATCGGGTATTTTTTTATGAAGGTCAGGGAGAGGGGGGAAGGGAAGGTGGAGGGTGAGGTAGGGGAGGAGGATGATAGGGAAGGGGGAAGTAAGGGAGGGGAGGGAGAAGTACGGAGGGGGGGGGGAGTAGGGGAAATGAAAGTAAGGGAGGGGGAAGGTAAGGGAGGGGGAGGTAAGGGAGGGGGGAGGTAAGGGAGGGGGGAGGTAAGGGAGGGGGGAGGTAGGGGAAGAGGGAGCAGGGACAAAGGGGAGGAATCTTGGCAGAGGGCGAGCGGTGGGGGGAGATGGGAAGAAGGAGGAGGAGGGAGATGGGAAGGAGGAGGAGGGGGGAATGGGGAAGGCGGTGCGCTTTATCCCTCGAAGCATTGGGCTTTTGGAATGTCAAGTTGGTGTATTGGTTGTTTATAGAGTCGTGTACTGTTTATTTGGAATTTACGGTCTTTCGTAAAATAAAAAAACACGCTGTATAAAATAGAGTACACGGCCATCAGCTGTCGCGACAAACACGCACTGCCCAAAATAGCGGAGACTCACCGATTCCCCCGCAGCTAAGAGAAAAATAATGGGAAAACAAAACCACAAAAACATCAATAAAAAAAAAAAAAAAAAGCAGAAGAATAACAAAGAAACAAGTAGAAAAAGTAGAAACGCACACGAAGAAGCAGAAGGCGGCGAAGGAGAAGAAGCAGAAGAAGGCGAAGGAGAAGAAGCAGAAGAAGGCGAAGGAGAAGAAGAAGCAAAAGAAAAATAAGAAAAAGAAGAACAACAACAAAGAAGAACAACAAGAACAAGACCAAGGGAAAGAAGAAGAAGAAGAAAATGAAAAAGAAGAACACGAAGAAGAACAAGAACAAGAACAAGAAATAAAGAAAAGGGAAGAAGGAAAAGAAAATATAATAAATATAATAAAATGAAGAAAGAAGGAGATAGCCCGCGGGCGAAAGAGCAGGTAATCAAAAGGCAAGCGATTAATCCCTAATATACTTGATAATGACAGTTCGAACCGACTAGCCCGGGGGTATCGCGGGGGGGAGGGGGGAGGGGGGGGGCAAAACGAAGAGATGGAGGGAGCATCTCGGATAAAAACGAAAGTTGGGTAATTACAAAGAAAGAAAAAAAAAAAAAGGTAATTACTTGAATAGAGAGTTCGGTTAATTACAAAAAAAAAGAAAAGAAAAAAGAAAAGAAAAGAGAGAGAGAGAAAAAAAAATGAAATGATGGCGGACGGTTCTAACGACGTGTTGATTGTGACTCGTGTTCTGATGACGAAAGAATGAAAGAGAGAAAGAGAGAGAAAAAAAAGGAAAATGTGAATGGTGGTGACAAAAAGCATTTTATATCGTTCGCGTCTCGGGCTGACTGGTCGTAGCTTCGGGCTTGATGCTGAGGGAGGCTGAGTCCATTTATCTCCCTTTTCGTCTCTTAATACATCTATACACTTCCTATCTTTCTCTCTCTCTCTCCTTCCCTCTTCTTCTCTCTGTCTTTGTCTGTCTGTCTGTCTGTCTGTCTGTCTGTCTGTCTGTCTGTCTGTCTGTCTGCCTGTCTGTCTCTTTTCCTTTTTTAGTCTCTCTCTTTCTCTCTTTCTCTCTTTCTCTCTTTCTCTCTTTCTCTCTCTCTCTCTCTCTCTCTCTCTCTCTCTCTCTCTCTCTCTCTCTCTCTCTCTCTCTCTCTCTCTCTCTCTCTCTCTCTCTCTCTCTCTCTCAATATATCTTTTTCTCAACTATTCACTCATTCGCTCACGACTCCTCCCTCTCCCTCTTCCATTACAACCCTCTTTACCATTATCACCTTTCTCCATCTTCGTCCCTTTTATCTCCGCTCTTAATCTTTATCATCCACCTTTATTATAAATATCTCTTCCTTCATCTTCCACCCGAGCCCTATCCTAGCGCCCCTCCCCCCCCCCTCCCCCCTCCGTGACCCCCCCCCCCCTACTACCCCGTATCTCCGCCCCCATCTCTCCCTCTCTCGCTGTCTACGTCTTCATCGCAACCCTTCATTTTCACCCTTAACGCCGACAAACCCACTCGGGAGAACACTTCCTCCTTCGGGAAGGCATGCTCGGGTCACACTTCGAGAGGGGATCGCGATGTTTATCTTATTCAAGCCAATTAATGGACTAATTAGGAGGTTCGTCTAACTGGTGACGTTATCTCTGGCGCAGTTTAAGATAAGGTCCTAAGAAATTAGTGTAATAAGAAAGGGTGATAGAAATAAGTGATAAATACTTCCTCCTCCATCCTCCTCTCTCTCTCTCTCTCTCTCTCTCTCTCTCTCTCTCTCTCTCTCTCTCTATATATATATATATATATATATATATATATATATATATCTCTATCTCTCTCTATCTCTCTCTTTTTCTCTCTCTCGTTTAGACACACACACACACACATACACATACACATACACATACACACACACACACACACATACACATACACATACACATACACATACACATACACATACACATACACATACACATACACATACACATACACATACACATACACATACACATACACATACACATACACATACACATACACATACACATACACATACACACACACACACACACATACACATACACATACACATACACATACACATACACACATACACACACACACACACACACACACACACACACACACACACACACACACACACACACACACACACACACACCATTCACTCATTCCTCCGTTTTCTCCACGTCAAATCACTCCCAGAAACATCTTTTGCTGGCGGTGACTCGAAAATACAATAACGAAAAAGAAATTGCGAGCACCTGTTAACGGCAACAGGCGCTGGAGAGCACAGGTCAATAAACAGCGCAGAGCAACGGATAATTATTGCCGTATTTGTAACAGAACGGCCGAGGCGTCGAAAAGTGAAAGACGGATAAGCACGCGAAGCAGAAATGAAAGTAAGAGAAGATATGAAAATGGAGTGGAAGGCGATAACAGCGAAAAAGACAATAGGAAAGAACAAAAAAAAAAGAAGAAAAGCAGCGATAGGAAGCGAAAGAAACGCAAGAAAACGTAAGGAAGAACCAAACAGGAAAGCCAAAACAACGAAGCCAGAGACAGGCGATCGAACGAGGGCAGACAAACGTCCCATCACTTCCCGACGATGCCAAATGCCAACCATCCCCCCGCTTAA